>NC_053024.1:548726359-548994397 GCF_003073215.2 Triticum urartu | reverse complement strand
TGCTCGTCCTCGAGTAAGTAAATGATAAAAACAGAATTTTTGACGCGGAGTGCTAATTGGCATAATTTTAATGTAATTCTTCTTAATTGTGGTATGAATATTCAGATCTGAAAGATTCAAGACAAAAGTTCATATTGACATAAAAATGATAATACTTCAAGCATACTAACTAAGCAATTATGTCTTCTCAAAATAACATGGCCAAAGAAAGTTCATCCCTACAAAATCATATGGTTTAGTCATGTTTCATTTTCGTCACACAAGAATGCTATCATCATGCACAACCCCGATGACAAGCCAAGCAATTGTTTCATACTTTAATAATCTCAAACCTATAAACTTTCACCCAATATATGAGCGCGATCCATGGACATAGCACTATGGGTGGAATAGACTATAATAAGGGGGGTTATGTGGAGAAGTCAAAAAAGGAGAAATTCTCACATCAACGAGGCTAATCAATGGGCTATGGAGATGCCCACCAATTGATGTTAATGCAAGGAGTAGGGATTGCCATGCAACGGATGCACTAGAGCTATAAATGTATGAAAGCTCAACAGAAGAAACTAGTGGGTGTGCATCCAACTTGCTTGCTCACGAAGACCTAGGGCACTTGAGGAGGCCCATTGTTGGAATATACAAGCCAAGTTCTATAATGAAAAATTCCCACTAGTATATGAAAGTGATAACATGAGAGACTCTCTACTATGAAGATCATGCTGCTACTTTGAAGCACAAGTGTGGTAAAAGGATAGTAACATTGTCCCTTCTCTCTTTTTCTCTCATTTTTTGGGCCTTCTCTTTTTTTATGGCCTTTCTCTTTTTTTGGGCCTTCTCTTTTTTATGGCCTTTCTCTTTTTTGGGCCTTCTATTTTTTTATGGCCTTTCTTTTTCTTTTTTTTTTACCTCACTTGGGACAATGCTCTAATAATGATGATCATCACACTTCTATTTATTTACAACTCAATGATTACAACTCGATACTAGAACAAAGATGACTCTATATGAATGCCTCCGGCGGTGTACCGGGATATGCAATGACTCAAGAGTGACATGTATGAAAGAATTATGAATGGTGGCTTTGCCACAAATACTATGTTAACTACATGATCATGCTAAGAAATATGACAATGATGAATGTGTCATGATGAACGGAATGATGGAAAGTTGCATGGCAATATATCTCAGAATGGCTATGGAAATGCCATAATAGGTAGGTATGGTGGCTGTTTTGAGGAAGATATAAGGAGGTTTATGTGTGACAGAGCGTATCAGATCACGCGGTTTGGATGCACCGGCGAAGTTTGCGCCAACTCTCAATGTGAGAAAGGGCAATGCACGGTACCGAAGAGGCTAGCAAGGATGGAAGGGTGAGAGTGCGTATAATCCATAGACTAAACATTAGTCATAAAGAACTCACATACTTATTGAAAAAATCTACAAGTCATCAAAAACCTCGGCACTATACGCATGCTCCTAGGAGGATAGATTGGTAGGAAAAGACCATGCTCGTCCCCGACCGCCACTCATAAGGAAGACAATCAAATAACACCTCATGTTTCAAATTTGTTGCATAACGTTTACCATACGTGCATGCTACGGGACATGCAAACCTCAACACAAGTATTTCTCAATTTCACAACTACTCAACTAGCATGACTTTGATATTATTACCTCCATATCTCAAAACAATCATCAAGCATCAAACTTTTCTTAGTATTCAACACACTCATAAGAAAGTTTTATTATTAATCTTGCATACCAAGCATATTAGGATTTTAAGAAAATCACCATGCTATTAAGACTCTCAAAATAATCTAAGTGAAGCATGAGAGATCAATAGTTTCTACAAAACAAATCCACCACCGTGCTCTAAAAGATATAAGTGAAGCACTAGAACAAAACTATAAAGCTAAAAAGATATAAGTGAAGCACATAGAGTATTCTATAAAATTCCAAATCATGTATGGCTCTCTCAAAAGGTGTGTACAGCAAGGATGATTGTGGTAGACTAACAAGCAAAGACTCAAATCATAAAATACGCTCCAAGCAAAACACATATCATGTGGTGAATAAAAATATAGCTCCAAGTAAAGTTACCGATAGAAGTAGACGAAAGAGGGGATGCCTTCTGGGGCATCCCCAAGCTTTGGCTTTTAGGTGTCCTTAGATTATCTTGGGGGTGCCATGGGCATCCCCAAGCTTAGGTTCTTGCCACTTCTTGGTCCATAATCCATCAAATCTTTACCCAAAACTTGAAAACTTCACAACACAAAACTTAAAGTAGAAAATCTCGTGAGCTCTGTTAGCGAAAGAAAAAAAAAGACCACTTCAAGGTACTGTAATGAACTAATTATTTATTTATATGGGTGTTATACCTACTGTATTCCAACTTATCTATGGATTATAAACTATTTTACTAGCCATAGATTCATCAAAATAAGCAAACAACACACGAAAAACAGAATCTGTCAAAAACAGAACAGTCTGTAGTAATCTGTAGCTAGCGCAAGATCTGAAACCCCAAAAATTCTAAAATAAATTTCTGGACGTGAGGAATTTATCTATTAATCATCTGCAAAAATAATTAACTAAATATCACTTTCCAAATAAAAATGACAGCAGTTCTCGTGAGCGCTAAATTTTCTGTTTTTTACAGCAAGTTCAACAAGACTTTCCCCAAGTCTTCCCAACGGTTCTACTTGGCACAAACACTAATTAAACACAAAAAACACAACCAAAACAGAGGCTAAATAATTTATTTATTACTAAACAGGATCAAAAGCAAGGAATAAAAATAAAATTGGGTTGCCTCCCAACAAGCGCTATCGTTTAACGCCCCTAGCTAGGCATAACAAGCAAGAATAGATCTAGGTATTGCCATCTTTGGTAGACAATTATTCAGTGAGGCATCTATTTACCTTAGGAATTTCTTTCTTTCTAGTTATTATCAAACTCTTAGGCACAAGATCAAAAAATTCATTTGTAGCAATTGGTTCCTTAATGATAGTAAAAATATTGGGATGAATACTTATAGATTTAAGATCCGCAGTTTCCTTACTAGATGATTCACCCTTATTTTTAGGAACATGCATAAGCTTGGCAATTTTAGTAGGAGGACTTGGAGTATTCTTTACGGAAGAAAAAGCGGTTCCCAAGTTTGTAATGATACCCTCAAGTTTATCAATTCTAGTAGAATCTAAGTTTATCTTCTCATTAACTATGGGTTCCTTTTCCTTAATATTTTTCAAAGTCATTGAAAGTGCGTTATATCGACTAGAGGGGGGGTGAATAGGCGATTTTTATGAAAGTCTTCAAAACGTGGAAGTTATGAAGACAAACAGTGGAGATATGCCTATTACTATGCAGCGGAATTTAGACTACACTAGGCAAGCCATGGTCAAGTATCAACAGAGTGAAAGCACAGTGACAAATAGCTGTAGTGTAATTAGGATCAGGTAGGAAGATACTATGAAGCCAAACAGATCATACACTCACGTTGTGAAGAAAAAAGATAGAACAGACACGCAATGACTTCACAATGAGTGATCAGTAAGTAAAAGGAAGTGAAGATGAAACCAGTGACTCGCTGAAGACAATGATGTGTTGGACCAGTTCCAGTTGCTGTGACAACTGTACGTCTGGTTGGAGCGGCTAGGTATTTAAACCTTAGGACACACAGTCCCGGACACCCAGTCCTGAACACGCAGCTCAGGACACCAAGTCCTCACCGTATTCTCCTTGAGCTAAGGTCACATAGTCCTCGCCCAATCACTCTGGTAAGTCTTCAAGGTAGACTCCCAAACCTTCACAGACTTCGTTCACTGGCAATCCACAATGTCGCTTGGATGCTCTGAACGCGATGCCTAACCGTCTGGGGATGCACAGTCCTCAAGTGTAATAAGTCTTTAGATCACACAGACAAGAAGACTTAAGTGATGCCCAATGTTCTCTGGCTCTGGGTGGTTAGGGCTTTATCCTCGCAAGGAATTCTCTCTCTCAAAGGCTTCGAGGTGGGTTGCTCTCAAACGACAAAAGCCGTACTCTCAATCTGAGCAGCCAACCATTTATGGTTGTAGGGGGTGGGCTATTTATAGCCACTTGGCAACCCGACCTGATTTGTTCGAAATGACCCTGGGTCACTAAGGAACTGACACGTGTCTCAACGGTCAGATTTCAAACTCTCATAGCAACTTTACTTGGGCTACAAGCAAAGCTGACTTGTCCGGCTCTGGACAAGATTCGCTCTCATTGTCTTCACTCGAAGACATAGGTTTTTGGTTTAGGCATCACTTCAGTCATTCTGACTGGTTCTCCTGGACCCCACTTAACAGTACGGTGGTTCCTATGACTCAACACAAAAGAAAAAGAACTACGAAAGATCTAAGTCTTCGAGCTCCATAGGCTTCATAACGTGTCTTCTTTTGTCATAGTCTTCAATGTGAACATCTTCATATACCACCTTTGACTTCAATGTCTTCATACATTTTTAGGGGTCATCTCTGGTAGTAAAACCGAATCAATGAGGGACTTCTACCTGTGTTATCCTGCAATTCTCACAAACACATTAGTCCCTCAACTAGGTTTGTCGTCAATACTCCAAAACCAACTAGGGGTGGCACTAGATGCACTTACAATCTCCCCCTTTTTGGTGATTGATGACAAACTAGTTGAAGTTTTCAACGGGGAATATAGTCTGTGAAATTGTAAAGGATAAGGAATTGTCTTCATAAGTTGCAAGGGCTCCCCTGAAGATGTGCATATAAGTTAATTTGCTTTTGGAATGCAAATGCACATGGCAGGTTGTGCTTGTGGAGATCCACTTCAGCTTATGATGACAATCCACTATGCATGTGAAAGTATATGAAGATAATGACATGCATAATGGAAAATGGACGTCTGCAGAATGAGATAAGTGCGGAATTTATCATCGCACATGTGGAATTTATCTTCGCATAACAGGGTGGCAAACAAGTAGCAGACGACCATCTGGTTTAAGTGTTACAACTCATAAGAACCAAATGTAGCAAAAAAACGAGAGTTGTAAGCATGAAGCAAAATATAAGGCACCCTCCCATATGAACCCGCTTGAAGACTATCAATCTCATATGCTTCTCCCCCTTTTGTCAGTAATGACCTAAAAGGTTTGAAGACATAGAGCCTCTACTCGTTCCCATGAGGAGTAGATGAAGTAGCAGGGTTGTTGGCGTTGTTTGGCGGTGCAGAAGAGCTTGGAGGTGCTGAAGCAGGTGGCGGTGAGGTAGCATCGTCTTCTTCCTCAATGATTCTGGCAGTGACTGTGGCAGCAGAGGAAGAAAACTCAGAGTCTTCAAGAGATGGAGTCCCCAGCAGGACAGCTCTTCGAGGAGGTGTGGAGTCAAATTTGAATCTCTCAGTGAAGCCATCCTCTTGAAGATCAGCTTCAGAAAGCATCATCGTTAGCCCTTTCCATGTTCAACGACAGGTTTCATGGGCAACGAAAGCGTTCTTGGTGGCAAGATTTCGGATGCGATTTACATCCACCAAGAGGCTTTTCATCTGTCTCTTCAACCAGTCATGATGCATATCCTGCTTTTGATGAAGGGCCACAAGAAGCTCTCGGTCGTTGAGAACACGAGTGCGCTTCTTGGGTCTTGAAGCAGTGGCACTGTAAGTGGCTTCAGTTGAAGCAGGGTGTGGTGCACGTGTAGTGCCAGCCAAAGGATACACCCTGGAGATGGCTTCAACACCTTCAACGTTTTGAGTGAAGCTCTGGTGTTCTGCATTCAGAAGACTCAGAGGTTGCTTGGCAGGTTCAGGATAGATGGCTTCAGAAGAGGTATCCACATCAGGCAAGAAGATCCGATGGTTGCGGGCTGAGGGCTGATATGAGATGGCAGAGTGAAGTTTGATCAGCCTCATTACCCAAGGAGCATAGAACTTTAAACCAAACAGATCTAAGCTTGATGCAGCTAGTTAGCGTATGAAGAAATCCTAGGCGTTGAAGCATTTGCCATGAAGGATACAGAATATCAGAGTCTTCATTGCACCCTCGATCTTGGCATTTGGAGAGTGTCCTTTAATGGGCCAGAGAGTCCGCCGGATGATGTGATAGATGGTCCTGGGCAGGTACTCAAGGTCTTCAACGAAGAACTCTGTGGGATAAGGAGCATCGTGGGGCAATGGCTTCATCATGGAGAGCATCTGACTCATATTCGGTTCAAGGCTCTGAAATATGCTCTCAATAGCTTCAGTGTGTAGCCGACAGCCTTGCTCGAAGAATTCGCCTGGAGTGGGCAGGCCAGTGAGCTCAATGATATCAAATGCATTGGCTTCGTGATGAACGTTGCCGGTCATCCACTCCAGG
Organism: Triticum urartu; assembly: GCF_003073215.2. Taxonomy (NCBI): domain Eukaryota; kingdom Viridiplantae; phylum Streptophyta; class Magnoliopsida; order Poales; family Poaceae; genus Triticum; species Triticum urartu. The sequence continues at coordinate 548,988,051 of NC_053024.1, read as the reverse complement.
ACCCAAGTCTTTGGATATCTGTTGTATCCTTTGATGTGCAGTGTGGCATAGAATTGTAGCAGGAGCTCTTCGTTCCAATGCTCTTCATCAGTAATGAACTATAGGAGACCCACTTGTTTGAAGCAATCCAACGCTTCCTCTAGACAGGGCAGACCAGCAATAGCTTCAACATCAAGGCGCTTATGCGAGAAAATGCGACCTTGGTTGTACAGTATGCAAGAGTAGTAGCTGCGCTGAGGATAGCTCCAGAACCTATCTGATGAAATCCTTTCCCTTGTATAGGGGTTCTTGGAGCTATTGAAGAAAGTATTATCTGCCCTGAAGCCATTGATGTTGAAGGAGCCAGGTGCTGATGCAGGACCTGGAAACCTTGGCAGTCTTGGGATTGGCTTCTGGACCTGAGGCCTGTGCTCAACATGATAGTTGAATTGGGGACCTGCAGCAGACTCAAGAACAGAAGTTGTGGGTTCAGTGGCTTCGCTGTCTTCTGAAGCTTTTGCTGGGGAGGGCTCCACATTAGCTTCGTTGTTGGTTGTGGCAGCCTCAAGATTTTCATCCTCCGCTTGACTAGCTGGAGGGTCGGTCACAAGCACGTTCTCCTGGAGAACTGGTTCTTGGTGGAGCAGAGGAGTGGGCTCTTGTGGTGCTTCTTCTGCGGCTGATGCAGCCGGAATGTCTTCAGCATAGACTTGAGGCCTTGGACCTTTGCGAAGCCTGCGAAACGCAGACGACGCCTGTGGGGTTGGAGTGGGCTGGGCCTCATAGTCTTCTTCCTCTTGAGGGTGATCCGCCCATGAAGCATCCTGTGCAATTGGCGTCAGTGGACGACCAATGCTGATGAGTTCGCTGTGTTCTAACTGAGGAAGGGCTGCATCATCTTCTACATTGTCACGATGACCAATGTCTTCAGCAGCGATGGGATCAGCTGCTGGAATGTCTTCAGCTTCAGGAGCCTCTGTGGAAGCAGGCTCATGAACCGTCAGTTGACGTTCTGCGTCAGGGTGAACCATAGAAATAGGTTCAACTATCAAGGGCTCTGTGGGAGCAGCCCGAGATTTCTTGGTCTTTCTCTTTTTCTTGCTGGGGGTAGTAGGAGAGGCTTTAGAGCTTTTCCTCTTCCTGGCTTCAGCCTCAGCAGTTCTTGTCTTCTTGAGCTCTGAAGCTGTTGACCGGCTCTTTGGCTTCGAGCCAGTCGTTGCAGTTGGGAAGACAAGCGGAACTGCTTCCTGCCTTGGTGCCTCTGGTTCAGCTGGAACAGTCTTCTTCTTTTTCTTTGCGGCCATCTTGGGGTCGATGCCAGGACGCCCAAGTGTCTTGCGCTTCTCAGCCTCATTGTAGGCTTGCACACATCTGTCAGCCAGAGACTTCATCAGATCATGTGAACCCTGAGCTTCTGCACGCTTCTTCAGAAAGTTTTCCTTTAGCTCATGCAACATGATCTTGAAGCTCTTCACTTCTTGCACGCTGAGCTTGGCCATATTCTTCTTGAACTGAGCCTTTTCATGATCAATTTTCTGTTTCAGTTCAACAATGCGCTGGGCAATGGCAAGTTCTGAAGCAATAGCGCCTTGGAAAGCGATGCTGAGGCCAACGGGCAGCTGTAGATCTTCAAAGGTGATGTTTGGTGTGGCAAACCACTCGTCAATGAAGTTGTGGATGATGGCGACATCAAAGAGAGGCAGATTGTTGAAGATTTCTACTTCTTCTTTGCTCTTGATGAGTTGCTCAAGAGCGTCATCTCCAAGATCTTCATCACTTGACAGATCAATGGCTTCACTGCGCAGGATGGCAGCAGCTGTGAGCTCTTTGCCAGTGTGAGACTGAGGCATCTTGTCCTTCTGGTGCCTTGAGATGCGTGATAAGTCTACAGACTGCACACTGTCTTCAGGAGGTGCAGTCGCCAATGGCTTCGCCTTTGAGATTTCTGGTGAAGGGGCTGGCTTTGAAGCTTTTGGCTTCTTCAACTAATTAGGCTTCGGCACTGCAGGCACTGCTGGCGCTTCATCAGACTCAGTGTCAGCTGCAGGCTCATTCACTGCAGTCCCTTGAACCAAGATGTAGGTGATGAGGCCTTCAAGGTTGGCATATGGACCGATGACATTGGGTTCTGCTTCTTGTGTGCCATCTGCCCGTGGTGCTGAGGGACCAGGGTTGAAGTCTAACCCAAATTTCTTCTTGTTCTGCTTCGCTGAGTTTTGGGCAAACTGGAAGTTGCGCTTGAACAGATTGTCGTCACGACACCAGAGTAGTGACGACGGATGTGCATCATCAGGCTGTGGCCCACGGACCATGCATGGATAGAAGCTTTGGGCAATAGCTTCATCTCTGGACCTGGGTACAAGATTCTTGTATAAGATGTCTCCCCACGGTCTTTTTATGGCACTTCTCTTAGCATACTCTTGGGTTGTGAAGCGGTATTTGAACCATTGTTCTGCCCAATAGCGTCGAATCCATTGGATTCGAGTCTTGCGCTGACCATAATTCTCTTCAGGATCTGTTTTGTACATTTCTGCCAGTTCATCAGGCAGATCTTTGGATGTTCCTCCACGTCGCTGTCTGCCCCCCTTCCTTGCTGCTGTTTCTGAAGCCATAAACCTTAACTTGGAAGGCTTTCAAAGGCTTCAAAGGCTTTCTTTTGATGGACCAACAAGAACTGGCTTCAGGAGAGTTTATGTGATGCTGTAAGAGTTCTGCAAATGAATGCAGACTATGAGAACCAAAGGATTCTCCCACGGACATGTACCTGTGATAGCATTAAGGTGCGAGGGAAGGGGAAGAGGTCATATGCATTCTCAGAAGATTTTGAAGATAAATCAGTTTAGAAGACATTGACCTCATCGTGCGAAGACATTCACTCATAGATAAGAAGTTGGTTCCAGATTTGTATGAATCCACAGATTAGTACAAGTGAGGAATCTAACTACTTTTTGAAGCACAAGTGAATATTCTAGGCATGTTATGAGATGCAGTTTGAGAGAGATCTAGTTTGTGTGAGCAGAAACTGCTTGTGGTAGAAAGTGACAGATCAATAGTATCAATGGTGCTGTAAAAAGGCAGTTTTATTTACCACACTGAGAACTGCTAGACGGAGCGAGAGATGAGGCCGAGCAGTTCACTCGTCCGTGCCCTAACTTGGCGACGGAGGAGACCTACGGCGACGGCGGAGAGGACAATATCCGCGGTCAGCGTGAAGACGGCGTCGGAGAGGTTGCGGCAGTGAAGCGCTTCGTCGTCGGCGTCGTCGAGAGCTAGCGGTGGCGCTAGAGTTCGTGCGAGGGTGGAAGAAGAGATAGTTACCGCTGTGAGTGTGTATTTATAGGCACAGGGGCGGCACTGTGCTGTTACACAGGTGCCCCTGGCGATTCGCATCTGAGGAACGCGTGGCCAGTTTGCGGAAGTTTGGGGTTTGTTCCACGTCCCACGCACGCCTGGATTGTCGGGTGATCGTTCCTGCTTCTCCGGATTTTATGTGGAGGAATGAGCATTGAAAACAGACTTTATGGTTGTCTCTATATCTTCTGCTGACAAGGACGCAGTGAAGACATTCGACAGTTTCAGTAGAATGCATATGACTTAGAGAGATAGAGTTTGAGATAGAAAGCATAGAGAAGTTTGGGGTCCGACCACATTCACTTAGTTCAAAAGATTCAACACGAAGACATAGCTATAAGTGAATGTTGTAGAGGACAGAACACTAGCATATATATATATATATATAGTCAACATAGTGAAGATAATCATGAAAATATGTTGAGTTCGAAGCCAAATCAAATGTGAAGACATTGCAAGGTAACGCCATGATAGAAACACTTCAAAATAGAACGTTTGGTGGTGGCGTTACCCACCATATAGGAAGTATTAGACCCAGACACAGCGCACAATTATCGTGGCGCTCCGAAGTCAAATTCCACATTAATGTATTCACACATAGAATGCATGTCTTCATTGATTGAAGATATACTTTACTTTGTGTGTTGCACATCTAAGTCATCATATGCATAAGTGTTAGGATGTGTGCCTGATCACAGGACATTTGAGGATTCCAGGATATTTAGCTCACACCGTAACTTGCAAAACCTCTTCTCATCCAAGGGCTTGGTGAAGATATCTGCCAATTGCTCTTCAGTGTTGACGTGTATGATATCAATGTCTTCCTTCACAACATGATCTCTGAGAAAGTGATGACGAATTTCAATGTGCTTTGTCTTCGAGTGCTGAACTGGGTTGTTGGCAATCTTGATGGCGCTTTCGTTGTCGCAGTAAAGTGGCACTTGCTTCAGATGAATGCCATAGTCCTTGAGTGTTTGATTCATCCACAGAAGCTGAGCGCAGCAAGATCCAGCAGCAATGTATTCAGATTCAGCAGTGGAGAGAGATACACAGTTCTGCTTCTTTGAAGACCAACATACAAGTGATCATCCCAGAAAGTGACATGTGCCTAATGTAGACTTGCGATCAACTTTGTCACCAGCATAATCAGCATCCGAGAATCCAACCAAATCAAACTCTGAGCCCTTTGGATACCATAATCCTAGAGTTGGGGTGTGAGCCAAATATCGAAGAATTCGCTTCACAGCTAAGTGATGCGACTCCTTTGGTGCCGCTTGAAATCGAGCACACATGCAAATACTAAGCATAATATCTGGCCTAGATGCACATAGATAAGTAAAGAACCAATCATGGAGCGGTATACCTTTTGATCGAACTCTTTACCATTGTCGTCAGGACCCAGATGATGTTTGGCTGGCATTGGTGTTGTGAAGCCTTTGTAGTCTTGCATACCGAACTTCTTCAGGCAATCTTTGACATACTTCTCTTGAGATATGAAGATGCCATTGCGTTGTTGTCGTATTTGAAGACCAAGGAAGAACTTCATCTCCCCCATCATGGACATCTGATATTGCTCTTGCATCATATATCCAAACTCTTCACTGTACTTCTGATTTGTGCAGCCGAAGATAATGTCATCCACATATATTTGGCACACAAACAGTTCACCATCATATGTCTTCGTGAAAAGAGTGGGATCTAGGGAACCAGGTATGAAGCCTTTGCTCTTCAGGAAGTATTTGAGTGTGTCATACCAGGCCCTAGGGGCTTGTTTGAGGCCATACAGCGCCTTGTTGAGCTTGTATACCATGTCAGGATGTTTTGGATTTTCAAAGCCAGGCGGTTGTGCAACATACACTTCTTCTTCAATCTTGCCATTGAGAAAGGCACTCTTCACATCCATTTGATATAGAAGAATGTTATGATTATTTGCATAGGCCAGCAGTATGCGTATGGCTTCAAGCCTAGCCACTGGAGCAAATGTTTCATACAAAGTCAATGCCTTCCACTTGAGTATATCCTTGAGCAATGAGACGAGCTTTGTTTCTGACAACTTGACCATGCTCATCTTGCTTGTTGCAGTATATCCATTTGGTGCCTATTATATTGTGCTTCCGTGGATCAGGACGCTTAACCAGTTCCCATATATTATTCAGCTCAAACTGTTGAAGCTCTTCTTGCATAGCTTGTATCCATTCAGGTTCCATGAAGGCTTCTTCAACTTTCTTGGGTTCTGATATTGAGACGAATGCGAAGTGCCCACAGAAATTCGCCAGCTGAGTTGCCCTTGAACGAGTGAGTGGACCAGGTGCATTGATGCTGTCAATTATTCTATCAATCTGCACTTCATTGGCAACACGAGGATGTACAGGGCGAAGACTTTGCTCTTGCTGATCTGTGCTGTTGTTGGGAGGAATGTCTTCAGGCTGAGCATTGTCTTCATGTTGATCAGGTGCTGAGATGATAAGTTCTTCTTTAGGATGAGCTTCAGAAGGTATAATCTCTCCAGTTCCCATTAGCTTGATTGATTCACTTGCTGGAATTTCATCTAGCACATTTGGCAGTTGCTCTCTTTGTGAACCATTTGTCTCATCGAACCGCACATCCATTGTTTCAACCACTTTGTAATGAAAGAGATTGAAGACTCTGTAGGAGTGCGAATCCTTTCCATATCCAAGCATAAAACCCTCATGTGCTTTTGGTGCAAACTTTGAGGTGTGGTCTGGGTCCTTGATCCAGCACCTTGCGCCAAATACTCTGAAGTAACTAACATTTGGCTTCTTGCCAGTTAGAAGTTCATAAGATGTCTTGTTCAGAAGCTTGTGAAGATAAACACGATTGATTGTATGGCATGCAGTGTCAATGGCTTCAGTCCAGAATTTTCTTGGAGTCTTGTATTCATCTAGCATCGTTCTGGCCATCTCAATGAGTGTTCTATTCTTGCGTTCGACGACGCCATTCTGTTGTGGCGTGTACGGAGCTGAGAATTCATGTGTGATGCCCAAGGTATCAAGATATGTATCAAGGCCAGTGTTCTTGAATTCAGTGCCATTGTCACTTCTGATGTGCTCTATCTTGGCGCCGTAATTGTTCATAGCTCGATTGGCGAAGCGTCTGAAGACATCCTACACTTCAGTCTTGTAAAGGATTATGTGCACCCAAGTATATCTAGAGTAATCATCAACAATGACAAAGCCATAGAGGCAAGCAGTAGTGGTAAAAGTTGAGTAGTGAGTGGGACCAAAAAGATCCATGTGAAGCAGTTCGAAGGGTCGAGTAGTGGTCATGATTGTCTTCGAGGGATGTTTTGCCCTTGTCATCTTCCCTGCTTCACAGGCACCGCATAAGTGATCTTTGTTGAACTTGACGCCCTCGATGCCTATGACATGCTTCTTCTTCGCAAGGGTGTGGAGGTTCCTCATGCCAGCATGCCCAAGCCTCCGATGCCAAAGCCAGCATTCTGAAGCTTTTGCAACAAGACACACTGCAAGTTGTGGCCCTGCTGAGAAATCTACCACATACAAATCATCTTTCTGATACCCTTCAAACACTAGAGACTTGTCAGATTCCATTAGTACCAGGCAACGATATTTTCCAAAAATTATGACCATGCACTACTAGAAAAAGGGCTATAGATGGGATTGATACTAATGGCGCACCAGACAAGCGGTGCACCATTAGTATATACTAATGGCGCACCACCTACTGATACGCCATTAGAGTTGAAACTACTAATGGCGCACCTGGCCCCGGGTGCGCCATTAGTATCAAAAAAATTTTAACTAGTGCGCCTGTCCAAACATACTAATGGCGCATCCAGACATAGTGCGCCATTACTAGTTGTAACTAGTAATGGCGCACCAGCCGGAAAGTGCGCCACTAATGTTGTTTTTTTTATTATATTTTTTATTCCCTTTTTTGCAAAACTACTAATGGCGCACTGTTCCACCGTGCGCCATTACTAGTTTAAACTAGTAATGGCGCACTGTGGGACAGTGCGCCATTAGTATTTTTTTTGCAAAACTACTAATGGCGCACCACCAGGAGGTGCGCCATTAGTAACCTGGATTACTAATGGCGCATTTAGAGTTGGTGCGCCATTAGTAAGTGGGCAGCAACAAGATATTTTGGACAGCCTCTCCTACCCACACTCACTTTCTCCCCACTTCATTCTCTCCACCTCCTCCTTGTCTCGGGTGCCTCCTCTTTTTCACCTCATTTCCACCATAGATTCATTCAATTTAAGTGGTTAAATTACCTTGTTTTGATAGGTAAGTAAGGGGGGAAGCTATATTTATGTTGTTCTCCCTACAACAATGTGCACATGCACTTTTTATGGCCTAGCTAGATCTATGTATGTTCGTGGTGTTGCATATGTTTGTGGTGTTGCATATGTGATTGTGTTTGGAGGTGTACCGGTATTTGAAATGCGATAGTTGCCAATATTTTGCCGGAATGTTGATTCATTTCTGTTTCGGTGAGAATTTTGGCATTAAGCATTCTTTTTGGTCCTATTTTTAGGGAAAGTCATGCCAAATTTTTTCTTGGTTCTAAAATATCGTTTTGCTCTACCCCGCAGGCGACCATGGTCTGCATGATGACCGAAGGCATCGTGAATAGGTTTTTGAGGTCCGCGAAGGCCGAGATGCTTCAAAAGAACGAGACGGAGATAAGATGTCCGTGTCGAAGATGCAAGCTGAAGAGCCTTATTGCGGACCCGGAATCCGGGCAGGTGCGGGACCACCTACTCTTGCGTGGTTTCATGGATGGCTATCGGTGGCAAGGTGATGAAGATGACTACAAAGTCGTCCATGGGGGCCGGGCAAGAAATGAGGAAGGGCAGCAAGACAACCACCGCGGCTCGGGCGGGCGAGAAGACGAAGAATCCCCAGGAGATGATCACGACGGTGATGCTGTACACAGTCATCATGTAGAAGATGCAGGACATGATGATGAGGAAGATGCCGGAGCAGACGACGGGCATGATCATGAAGATGATGATGCCGGCGGAGCAGACGACGCTGGACCATTGATGGGCTGGGTGCAGGACCCTCATATTCAAGAGCTGCTTCTCAAGCAGACGGATAACGCAAGAGCTGCCGCCCGAGAGAAAGCCAAGATGGATCAACTTGAGTTAGACGCGGTTACTCCATTGTATGAAGGATGCAGGCCTGAGGATACCCGCCTGAAAGTAACGCTCATGGCTCTGGAGATGAAGGTAAAACACAAAATGACCGACGCATCCTTCGACGAGAACATGTCATTCTGGCACGAACGTCTTCCCAAGGGGAATAAGTGCCCGACCAATTTGGAGGAGGCGAAGAAAATCGTGTGTCCTCTGGATTTACCGCATGTGAAATACCATGTGTGCATGAACAATTGCATCATTTATCGGGACGAGCACGCGGAGTCTACCATATGTCCGGTGTGCGGCGTCACTCGATACAAGAAGAGGAAGAAAGCTCCTCGAAAAGTGGTGTGGTACTTTCCGATCACTCCTCGTCTGCAGCGGTATTTTGCGGACCCTGATGTACCAAAGCTCCTACGTTGGCACGCGGATAGGGAGGAGAAGAAGCGAGAAGATGACGCAAATGATCCGGAGATAGATAAAAAAGACAAGATGCTGAGTCACCCTAAGGATGCGAGCCAGTGGCAAGCGTTGAACTTCGAAGACCCAGAATTTGGGAATGATCCAAGGAACATCGTGCTGGGCGCGAGCACCGATGGAGTCAATCCGTTTGGCAGCCAGAGAAGCACACATAGTACTTGGCCTGTGTTTGTGTGGATGTACAACCTTCCCCCCTGGTTGTGCATGAAGAGGAAGTACATTCACATGAGTATGCTAATTGAAGGACCGAAACAACCAGGGAACGACATCAATCTGTATCTAGGGCTGCTGAAAGAGGAGCTTGACACGCTGTGGAAAACGCCAGCCAATACGTGGGACGCCGCAGAGAAAGAATATTTCCCTATGAGAGCCGCGCTGCTCACGACGATGCACGACTATCTCGGTTACGGATATGTCGCGGGGCAGGTGGTCCACGGATTTTCTGGATGCGTCAGGTGCATGGATGACACAACGTATCGCCAGCTAGATAGAGATCCCGGGTCTTCGAAAACCGTGTTCATGGGACATCGAAGGTGGCTTCGCGACGATGACCCGTGGAGAAAACGCAAGGATCTGTTCGATGGTGAAACCGAACCCCGAGGACGCCCGCGTACGAGGAGCGGCGAGGAAATAGACGAGCTGTTGAAAAATTGGAAAGACTGCCCACTGCCGGGAAAGAAGCAAAAGGCGCCAGAGCCGGGAAAGAAGCGAAAGGCGCCAGAGCCGCTGCTGAAGGTATGGAAAACGAGGTCTATTTTCTGGGACTTGCCGTACTAGAAGATCCACCGTGTGCCTCACAGCCTTGATGTCATGCATATCACGAAGAACGTGTGCGAGAGTCTGCTTGGTACCCTGCTCAACATGCCAGAGAGGACCAAAGATGGGCCGAAAGCAAGGGCAGACTTGAAATCAATGGGCATCAGGCAGGAGCTTCACGCTATATATGATGATCATGATGATGATGATGAGGCGAAGCAGGACACGGAAAGTCGTCACAAAGGCAAAAAGGCCAAGAAGACCGGAAATGACTACCCTCCCGCGTGCTTCACTCTAAGTCAGGAGGAGATCGAGCAGTTTTTCACCTGCCTCGTAGGAGTAAAACTTCCTTACGGTTACGCGGGGAAGATAAGCAGATACCTAGAGCCAGCGAAGCTGAAGTTCAGCGGGATGAAGTCTCACGACTGTCACATGCTGATGACGCAGATACTTCTAGTTGCAATCCGTGGGATCATGGACGCGCACGTCCGTGAAACCCTATTTGGCCTATGCAACTTTTTCGACGTCATCTCTCGGAAGTCTGTTGGCGTGAGGCAACTCAGAAGGCTACAGGAAGAGATCGTGGTGATACTATGCGAGCTTGAGATGTACTTCCCGCCCGCATTCTTCGACGTTATGGTGCATCTGCTGGTCCATATCGTGGACGATATCATCCAACTCGGGCCGACGTTCCTGCACAGCATGATGCCGTTCGAAAGGATGAATGGTGTCATCAAAGGATACGTTCACAACATGTCACGTCCAGAGGGAAGCATAGCCAGGGGCTTTCTGACCGAAGAGTGCATCTCCTACTGCACGAATTATCTAGGCATCGAGAACCCCGTTGGTCTGCCCGTCAACAGGCACCTCGGCAGGCTCGCTGGATGGGGTCACCGTGAGGGTCGTCGCGAAATGCATGTCGACTTCGAGGGTCGACTCGCCGACTTTGAAAGAGCAAACCTAGTCGCGCTACAACACATAGACGTGGTCGATCCTTGGGTGGTACAGCACAAAACCTTTATTAAGAAGACGTACAATGACCGAGGCCAACAGAGGACGGACGGAGATATACTCAAAGAGCACAACTCATGTTTCACGCGTTGGTTCAAGCAGAAGCTTCTGTCGTACCCTTTACATGAGGATTCTTCCGCGGAAGAACAACTCATATTCGCCTTGTCACAGGGTGCCGAGCACAGCCTGATGACCTATGAGGCGTACGATATCAACGGCTACACATTCTACACCGAGGCCAAGGACATGAAGAGCGATGGTTATCAGAACTCTGGGGTAACGATGGAATCCTACACCGGTAACGACAAGGACAGATACTACGGAAGGATCAAGGAGATCTGGGAGCTGAGCTACACTGGAGAGAAGGTCCCGATGTTCCGTGTCAGATGGGCCAAGAGCGTCCTAAAAGAAGACCGGTATTTCACCACCATGGTTATACCCGAAGCCAAATCCAAGACCGCGGGCGCAAACGTCACCGTGAAAAATGAGCCATGGGTACTGGCTTCCCAAGTGGACCAATGCTTCTTCATTACCGGCCCGTCAAAGCCCAGTCGTGTTGTCGTGAGGAGAGGCAAAAGGAAGATCATCGGAATGGATGGAGTAGCCAATGAGCAAGACTTCGACAAGTATGGCGACCCGAGGATCGAACATGACGACGATGATGAAGTAGCAGCATACACCACAAGAAGAAGCAGGACCACCCTACCTAAAGGACGTCCGTTCCACAGAAGAACTCCATTTGCGAAAAAGAAGGGCAAGAAGATTGTGAACAGATAGCTAGCTAAGATCGATTGTATTTAAATCGTAGCCTTCATTTCTCGATTGTATTTCATGGGCACTTTTTGAACTATCATGAATATTTTTAAATTTCATGGACACTCGATCTCGATCCCCCTCCATCTCGATCGCTATCCCACCTCGCCAGATCCGGTCCCCCTCGCCGCCGAGCACCCCCCGGTCCACCGGTCGCCGCCGCCGACCCCCCGCACCCTCGATTCCCCTACTCAACCGCCGCCGCCGACCCCCCGCACCCCGCGCACCCTCCCCCGCTCCACCGGCATTACTGTTTGATGTAATTTTTTAAAAATTTATTACTGTCTTATAAAAAAAATATTACTATTATGATTTAAACAAGTTTGAACATATTTAAACACAAATAAGTATCAAATAACATTTTAAATGCATAAAAAAATTTGTGGAGCCTGGGAATCGAACCCAGGACCTCCTGGTGTGAGAACTGGCTGCTGACCAGTCGAGCTAGTAGAGGGAACTTGGTGTGGATCAGGTCAGGTGGAAGATAACCTGTTGGCTCGAGCAGAAATCAAAAAAAATACTAATGGCGCACCACGGTGGGGTGCGCCATTAGTATGGATGTACTTATGGCGCACCGAGGGGTGGTGCGCCATTAGTATTGTGCCATTAGTATGAGATTTCACCTAACAAAAAAGGTCAGCGCCCACGCCATCCTCTTTCTCTCCCCTCTGTCTCTCTCCCCTTACTGCGCCGTCCCCGTCCCCGTGCCCGAGCCACCCCCGTCGTCGTGCCCGAGCCGTCCCCGTCCCCATGCCCGAGCCGCCCCCGTCGCCGCCGACCCCCACCGCCCTCGCCGCCGCTCCCGACCCCCACCACCCTCGCCGCCCCTGACCCCCTGCCGCCCCGCCGCGCCGGTCCACCACCCCCCACCCCGCCCGAGCCGCCGCCGCCCCGACACCCTCGGCGCCCCGCCGGCCCGGTGCCCCGCCGCCTCGACAACCAGGCGCCCCGCCATCCCGACGCCCTAGCCGCCCCGACACCCCGCCGCCCCGGTGCCCCGGTGAGCTTCCCCTGTTTTTTCTTTTAGTTTGTGATTGGGCTGCCTAGAATGTTTAGGATGTTAGTTTACTCGTAGATTTAGAATCTGTAGCCTTTTTTGATTTGAACCCATCTGCTGTGCTAATTTTGTTTGCAAATCCGCGCGACGTGTACTGTGTTACGTCTGTGGTAATCTGTCAAGTCAATTAAGCCCAATCCATTTGGGTTGAATCGAACTAGTGCTATTACTAGCCATCCCACCTTCATTGTGACACTAGAACATATATACAAGAGAAGGCCTCCCAGCTGATACGTTCAGCGCATATATACCACTGTTAAATCCCTTAGCATTATCGCAAACTTGTCAGGTCCATAAACTTGTAACAAGTGGCAAAAGTAGTGCTGTAAATTGGCAAAGCAGTTTTTGATTTTGTTTGTTTCCATCTTGTTGGTACTTGGAACTTGGAAGGGGGACAAGCAGGTGGAGCGGGTGAAGCCAGACCGGAAGAAGTAGGCTGGAGGTGGAGTGAGAAGGGGAAGCAGAGAAAGAAAGGTTTGTTCCATGTCCTCGGATGAAGTTCCATGTTTCGATGGTCTCTGTGTAGTTTCTGATGCAGACCGTACATCCATCAAAAGCCACAATGCAAGCCAACTTTTATTTCTCTTGCCTGGTTCCACTAAGATGTGTTATTGCAAGCTATTAATTATTTTTCAGTTGTGAGCCTCGAGAACAGGTGCCTCTCATCTCCCTGTTCCCCACCCCTCTGTTTGTTAGCCGGATGGGTGGATGTTGCTGTTGCATATTGAATAGATGGATGAATGGATTTGTTTTGCTACTGTGATTGATAGCTCGTGTTAGTACGTCTCAGATTTTTGCTGCTGCGAACTGTCAATGGTACTAAATCAGTGCCCTTTTGCTGGTTGCTGCTTGCTGCTTAGTGCTAGTTGATAATTTGGTAATGCAAGGTCGCTGATACTGTAACCCAGATCACACAGATCAAATTTTTTTCAATTTATGCAACTGTAAGAGTACCAACCAGATTACACAAATCATTTTTGATCTGCAAGGTTGTTGTTGCTGTGATGGAGTAACTCTGTAAGATGGAGTACATGAGTACTGTAGTAGTAACTCTTGATTAATTATGGCATTGTGTGTCATAATTTAAAATTGCCATGTTTATTAGAAGTGTTAACCATCACTTCTGGGTTGTAACCTTAGTTGTGTTTCAATGCTTAAAGACTATTAGCTGCATAGTAATTTCCCTGTCCTAATTGTTGTTTTTCCATGCATAGATGAACATTCTATAATTTCCAAGGATCAATTAGACCAGATTGGGCTCTCCTTTTTATTGTTGTTTTGACCTTTCTGTTGTGAAAAATAAAGCAGGATTTTAGACTAATGTGGGCCTATGGCTACACCAGCATGGTGTTTTGATTCAGAAGTGATGATTTGCTACAACCAGTGCATGCATGCCTTTTTTTCTTCTTCATTTTTAGTAAAGTGCTCTGTTCTGGGTCATGGACTTTGTGCCATGGACAAGTGCATGCATGCTGCTGCTGCTGTACTACTTGTCAAGTGATGCTACTGCTGCTATCTGCGAGTTGCTGCTACTAGTTGTGATTTTGTCAAGTGATGCTGCTGCTACTTGTGATCTTGTAAAATGACCCCTTTCTCCTGAAACGTTGATTAATTTCCGTTTTGGTTGAGAAATGGGGCACTCCAAGGTCAAGAAAATTAGCAAAGGTCATGCCCAATTTTCTTGACCTAGAAGGTGCCCGATTCTCAACCGAAATAAAAATTAATTTGCTTTAGTGGTTGGATTAGTTTAGTATTTTTTTCACACACTCAGACACCCTTGCTTGCCATGTGTGTGAGAGAGATAGTGAGAGGAGACAAGAAGAAGGGGGTTAGGAAGATGTTGCCTGCTCATCAAAGCTAACCATCTCCCCCTTTTCACCCCTTTCCTTTGTCTTTTGTGGGTTGCAAGGAAGCTACTGTCTTAGCTAGCTTAGCTTGTGCACAAATCCCAGTGTTACAATCTAGAAAATTAGCCTGCAAAGATGAGGTCCCATGATGGCTGTACCACTGCATCATGCAACAGTGCCTTCAAGATCCAAGGCAATATCACAAACATCATAGGCAATTTGACCAAACTCACAACCTTGTATCTTTGAAGCAACCAACTTTCTAGACACACCCCTCAAGAACTAGGTTACCCTGAGAACGTGGACTTGGACCTTAGCAACAACACACTAACAGGTTCTATCCCAAAACACCTAGGCAATATCACAAACATCTCTCAATTGTTCCTTGACAATAACCAACTTTTTGGCGACATTCCTTGAGAATTAGGTTATTTGGTCAACTTAGAGATCTTGTTCCTTGACAATAACCAACTTTTTGACCAAACTTTGTTCCTATTCATAGAGAAACATGGCCAACAATGATGAGGCTGGGGGTTCGGGCGGCAAGAAATTCTGGGAGCTGTCCCAGGAGATGGAGGAACAACCTCACTTGTATGAGGACGCCGCCTTCCCCACCGATCCTGAGACCACTGATGGTACCGCCGAGGATGACCCCACTGATGCCACCACTGATGGTGCCGCCGAGGATGCCACCACTGATGATGGCGGCGCACGCACAGATGGCAGCCAACCGAAGAGGCAACGGAAGGACCGGCGCCCGAGCGTGCTCCGCACCCTCAAGGAGGAAGTTACTAAAGTGGACTCCAACGGGAATCCAATGGCGCCCGAACGAATAGTCAAGGGGTACTCGCTTCAGCTCGGGTGCATTCTCCGGAGCACCGTCTCGATCAACACCGAGAACCTCAGGCATCCTGACCGAGGGAATTTGCGCAACCTCCTCTTCACGAAGCTGCACGAACGATACAAGTTCCCCGCTGAATTTGAAAACACAAGCCTCAAAGGGAATAAAGTGAACAATGCTGCCCTCACGAAGATGAGCACAGCCCTGTCTACTTGGAAAAGCAATGTGAAGAGAATGATCGAGAAAGGTGAGAGTTATGAGAAGATCAAGGAGAAAAACCCTTCAATCACCGAAGATGACTACAACGACTTCAAGATCAATTGCTCGAGCATCGCAAGCTCCGAATCAAGTAAGTGGGGGAAAGAAATGCGGGAGCTGAACTTAGGGGAACACACACTCGGTCCCGGCGGTTACAGAGTGGCGGAGCCTATATGGGACAAGGAGGAGGCGGACCGTCCCGAGCAAGGCCTACCGCCCCTCTTCGATAAATACGGTGATAAGCAGACCAGAAACTTTGTCAGGGCCCGGTACAAGAAGGACCCGAAAACAAAGGAGCTTACCACGGATCCGAAGACCAGGGCGCTTGAGCTTGTTCTGGTAAGGAATACACCCCCGCGTAATTAGCTCCATATGGTTGCATTCTAATTAATGAAGCCAAATTTCTAAATGGTTCACATTCCTTCCGCAGGCGACTGAAAGCAGTAGCGCGGGGTCGACTAAGAGCAACCCTTGGGACACCACTCTAAATAGGGCTTTGAATGTAATGAAGAACAAGGATAAGCTCAGTAAGCCGACGTCAGCTGGTCGTGTGGCCGGCAAAGGCTTGTCGACAAAATGGTCGTCATACTATAACACTGGTGGGCGAAAGGAGAAAAAGACCAGCTCGGAAAGCCAGGCGCGCGAAGTTCAATAACTCAGGGCACAGGTGGCGCGGATTTCGGAGATTGTCCAAGAGCAAGTGCAACAACAACTCGGAGCGACGATCACCGCCATTGTGCCTACCTTGATCCAGGGGATTAGTGCGTGGATTGCGGGCGGCCAACAGGGGCCGCCCCCGATTCCTAGCTTCACGGCCAGCAACTCGCAGAACGCGATGGCGGGGCCATTGGTGTCTCCGGCGGAGGCGGCATTGGTGTCTCCAACGCCGGCACGGAAGCTTAATGCACCCGGGTGTACGTCGGCCGGCACCTCTGCAGCAAGCGGCCCCTCCGTCAACTGCACGCCCGCCGTTGGCGGTGCCTCGACATTAGCCGAGCTCGACGCCATCATCACGGTAACTAATTAAGCCTCTCTCGGCCGAGGACTTCATCTCCTTGCCTTTGACTGGGAATCCCTGACGCCCTACATGTTTTCGCAGGGCGCCGCCGACGTTCCGTGCACTCTCCTGCACTTCGTGAACAACGAGTTGGTCGATATCGCCAAGGGCAAAATCGTTCAACCGGGCAACCCCTTGTTCCACGGTACCCAGATGCCACCCAACTTGTTTAGGGTTCAACTGGTTCGGGTGCTGCCAGGCTGCGACGAGTTGTTACCTCCGATTCGACCCGTCGGGGCCGACGATGATGACGTGATGACCCTCAGCGCCTGCCTGAGCTGGCCCCTGCTTTGGCCGAAGAGCCAGATTCGTTTGGGGGCGGGGGACACCACCCCAAAGACAACACCGCCAGTCGTGCCGGCGCCAAGTCGGCCCCATGGCAAGACCGCCGCAACGGTGCCGGACATCCCTATGCCACTGGATCCAAACATGCATATGGCACAGGATCAGAACGACGACGACGACGATACATTTGCCAACGTCGATCAGTACTTTGCCGATCATGGGTACGGTGGTGACTTCATGGGGCCTCCTTCTCAAGAACCCAACCCAACAAAAGAAGTGCGTGATCTAGCTGGTACCACGGAGAAGCCAAGTTGCAACAGGCGTCGTCTGCAGTTCAGCTCTCAGGAGACACCTCCAGCCGCCGACTTCACCGAGCCTCAGATAGGCGAGGTGCGAAATATGATCAGCCCCAACACACTCAAGAAGGCGGTCTGTGAGTAGAACTCGGTCCCATTACAGGAGAAGAAGAAGGCACGCAAAAGAAAGACTAACAAGGGTGCGGGCCAGCCGGCACCGAGTACGATCCGTGCTCAGGACGGGCCACCTTCACCTGAGGATATCTCGAGGAGGGTGCATGTGGCGGGTAGGCCGATACTACCGAGAAATATGCTCAATGCTGCAACCGGTGCTATGCGGATTCTGCATGACAGTGTTCTTTCTTTGGAGAAGCGGCGTCTCGGAGAGAAGGATGTGGCATACCCGGTTTTCGCGGCCAAGGTGCCAGAGGGCAAGGGCTTTGTGGATAACTCCATGGGGGGTACGATCGTCCTGCGGTTTGATGACATCCACGCTATGTTGAACCTTCATCCGCTGCACTACACCTTCGTTCGGCTATTTTCGCTGAGTATGGAGATGCGGATCATTCGTGACAAGACCCCGGACATCGTGATAGTCGACCCCTTCTACATGCGTGCCAAGATCTTGGGCAGCGCTGGGGACCGGCAAGTCGCGAGTTCTTACCTCGAAGGCGTCATTCTGGCAAACCAAGATAAGGATAACTTCCTCGTGCCTTACTTTCCCGAGTAAGTCCTCCCCTCAACCGCCCCGTAACATATGAATTCTTAGATTTCGGTCGTTTTTCTTTTAACATTCCGTGTTTTCTGCAGTGACACACGTTGCACGCTCATCCTCCTAAGCCCCAAATATTCCATGGCCACGTATTTCGACCCGGACCATCAGTCGAACGTAGACTACACAAATGTCAAGAAGGTTCTTGATGATGTTCTCCCCGGCTACGTCAAATCTGGAGGCACCTTCACCAGGCCTATTCGTAAGTACGGCAAGCACGTGTTCTCCCACAATACGACGTTCTGCTGCGTCAAGCAGCCGCCTGGCGTTCAGAAGGGTGCCTACTACGCCATCCATCACATGCGGGCGATCGTACGGGACCATCATCAACTTCTGCTACCGAGTAGACTCAAAGATTGGGCCGCGAGCGTGTCGGCAATCCAGGACGCGGACATCAGACAAGAATTCTTTCGCATCCAGTCGGAGTTTGCGGAAATCATCCATCAAGATGTCCTTCGTACCGCGGGGCAGTTCTACCTCAGAAATCAACCGTCCAACAGTGACATCGACACAATCCTACAAATGCAGGCTGACAACGCCCGTTCTTTCATGACTCCCATGATAGACGGCGGCTTCATCCATGTTCCGGTCCCTTGAGTCTCATGTTGTAATTAAACTTTAATGAACTTGTAGTATTTCTCTTTGGTTTCGAGAGTCGTTCGACTTAAGATGTAATCGATGCTATTAATGTCTTGCTTTTCTCTTCCGATCGTTCTGTTGCATACTTATATATTGCTTATGTATTGTCTGTGAATTGGTACTAACGTTTCGTTTGGCTACTGCATAGCGATGCCGTGGTATGTCGTGTACAAGGGTAAGGTTCCCGGAGTCTACGACGACTGGGAG
Organism: Triticum urartu; assembly: GCF_003073215.2. Lineage (NCBI taxonomy): Eukaryota > Viridiplantae > Streptophyta > Magnoliopsida > Poales > Poaceae > Triticum > Triticum urartu. The sequence continues at coordinate 548,969,274 of NC_053024.1, read as the reverse complement.
GAGTGTCGGAGACAGGTTCACCGATTCAGTGGTAACAGTTACAAAGGGTACGCCACTAGGGCCGAGGCCAAATCTAGATACGCCCGCTATCTAGCGGGAGAGGGGAGGGAGCGTTGGAGGAACCGGATGAAGACGAGTTTCATCGTGATGATGCTCATCATGATGACCGCAGCTCTCTTCTATGTGATGGTAGTTTAGATGATCGATATCGACTTGTAATGTGAAGACAAACTCGCGGTCTCGAGACTTGTAATATAATGTTCTATCTTTGTTCGGTCTTTTCAATTCGGAGACTAATATGATGACTTGTATTCGGAGACTAAAATGATGAATTGTATTCAGAGACTAATCTTCTATTGTATTCGATGAATCTGTTGTTGATGTGTGCTGTCTATATTTTGTACAATTATACATTTTGTAACCTGTGCAAAAAATAGAAAATAAAAAAATAAAAAAAACTAATATTCATACTAATGGCGCATCACATCATAGTGCGCCATTAGTATGCCAAAGGATACTAATGGCACATCATTAAAGAGTGCGCCATTAGTATGCCGAAGTTACTAATGGCGCATCTTGCTGTCGTGCGCCATTAGTATGCCAAAGCACCTGGGTATACATGGCCCCCTGGGAGGCATACTAATGGCGCACTGTTGTATATACTAATGGCGCATCTGGGGTGCGCCATTAGTATACCAGATACTAATGGCGCATCTGGGGTGCGCCATTAGTATACCAGATACTAATGGCGCACCTGTGGTGCGCCATTAGTAAAATATACTAATGGCGCACCACTAATGCACCATTAATGGCCAAATTAGGTGCGCCATTAGCAGGCCTTTTCCTAGTAGTGATGTTCAAATCGCAAAGTATTGGAACAGACATTAAGTTGAAACCAAGGGATTCAACAAGCATGACTTTATCCATGTGTTGATCCTTTGAGATTGCAACTCTACCTAGACCCAATACCTTACTTTTACTAGTGTTAGCAAATGTGATGTGGCTCTTGTCGGATGGACGTAAGGTTGAGTCCATAAGGAGGCTTCTTTTGCCAGTCATGTGATTTGTACACCCACTGTCAATAATCCATTCTGAAGACTTTGAAGACGCTAGTGTCGTTCCCTACAGTGCAGTTAGGGGGATAGGCTTCACAAAGAGAATTGTGAAGCAAAAACATTTGACGAACCAGTGGGTTATGAAAAGTTAGATCCAGATTAGGACTAATAGGGAGAGTAGCATGCGATTCAGGAACAAAGTACATAATGATGCCATTCGGGAATTTTATCTTGAGCCCTACAAGATTTTTAAGGTCCCCAGCAATAGCGTCAGAAGATTTTGTTTTTCTCCTGGAGACCTTTCCCTGCAAAAGAGAGTTAAGCTTTCTTAACCACCCACATCTTCAAGGGTGGCTTAGAAGCAATAAGTCTAAGTGCAGCATCTGAGAATTTTGGTTTTGGAGCCCTAGCAAACAGTCTAGCAGGCGGACAATAGTACTCATAAGAATAAGCAGAATAATTTTTGGTCATATGATCATGATGGTTTGATGAACCGCTCTCATATTCATATGCCTGAGTATGGTTTCCCTGCAAAACATTTGCATTAGTGTGACTCAGGTGAGTCCTCTGTCTACATGAAGCCTTTGGACTGAGGTTTGTCTTCTTCATGTGAGGTGTCATGAAGACATTCACAGGAAGATTTTCCAGACACTTTTTTGGAACCCAGATCTTCTTCATAGGCGGTCCATTCCTGCAGTTAGTACCAATGTACCTGGCAAACACTACACCATTCTGATTTTTAAATAGTACATAGTTTGCATCAAAGGATTCATCAATGATAATGGGGTTAGCATAGGTGAAGCCAGATAAATTGGATGGATCTACTGAAGGTTCCTTTGCAGCAACCCACTTGGTTTTGGGGTACTGCTCAGGTTTCCAGTAAGAGCCATCTGTATTTATTTTCCTTACGAACCCTATACCCTCTTTCCTAGGGTTTCAGTTCAGAATCTGCTTTTTCAGGACATCACATAGCGTCTGATGCCCTTTAAGGCTTTTGTACATCCCTGTTTCAAGCAATGTCTTCAACCTAGCATTCTCATCAGCAATAGCAGTGGTATTCTCAGCAGAGGGGTTAGTTACCACATCAACAGTTGAAGATATTGCAACAGCAGTAGCAGTGGAACATTCAGCAACAGAAGTAGCATTATCACGCTCAATGCATTTAAGACATGGTGGTTCAAATCCTTCCTGAGCGGAACTGATCTGTTCGACGCGAAGTGACTCGTTTTCCTTTTGAAGATCTTCATGAGCCGCTCTCAATTTCTCAAGTTCTTGCTTCCTTTGAAGATAATCATAGGAAAGCTTTTCATGAGTTGTTGAGAGAGTATCATGATGATCTTCAAGTTCCTGATACTTAACATGAAGATTTTTTATGTCTTCAATTAAGGATTCAGATCGAGTCATTTCAGCACCCAACAGATCATCGCTTCTGTCTAACAGTTTTTGAATATGTTCCATGGCTTTCTGTTGTTCAGTTGCAATTTTAGCAAGTGTTTTGTAACTGGGTTTTGAATCATAATCAGAGTCATCGTCGCTAGATGTTTGATAGTGAGTAGTGCATTTGTTTACCTTGGCACCGTGTGCCATGAAGCAGTAGGTAGGAGTGGAGTAGTCCTTGTCATTTGCATCGGTGTCGGTGATGAAGTCATTGTCTTCAGTGTTGAAGATGGACTTGGCGACGTATGCTGTAGCCAGACTTGCAATGCCAGAATCAGACTCCTCCTCAGACTCCACCTCTGCCTCCTCAGAAGCGGACTCCTCCTCTGAATCCATTTCCTTGCCAACAAACGCACGTGCCTTGCCAGATGAGCTCTTCTTATGTGATGAAGACTTTGAGGAAGACTTGGAAGAAGACTTTGTGTATTTCTTCTTCTTCTTGTCGTCAGAGTCATATTCCTTGCTCTTCTTATTCTTTCTGTTCTCATTGTCCCACTGTGGACACTCAGAGATGAAGTGTCCAGTTTTCTTGCACTTGTGGCATGTTTTCTTCTTGTAGTCATGAGCAGAAGCTTCATCATTCCTTGAGCTTGATCGTGAAGACTTTCTGAGGCCTTTCTTCTTGGTGAATTTTTGGAACTTCTTCACTAGCATTGCAAGTTCCCTTCCAATGTCTTCAGGATCATCAGAACTGCTGTCAGATTCTTCTTCAGATGAGGAAACAGCTTTTGCCTTCAAGGCACGAGTTCGCCCATAGTTTGGACCATAGATATCTCTTTTCTCCGAAAGCTGAAACTCATGTGTATTGAGCCTCTCAAGTATGTCAGACGGATCGAGTGTCTTGAAATCAAGACGTTCTTGGATCATCAGGGCCAGGATGTCAAACGAACTATCAACTGATCTCAGCAGCGTCTTGACGACTTCGTGTTTGGTAATCTCAGTGGCGCCGAGGGCTTGAAGCTCATTTGTGATGTCAGTGAGTCGGTCAAATGTGTGCTGGACATTCTCATTGTCATTTCGCTTGAAGCGGTTGAAGAGATTGCGAAGGACACTGATTCTTTGATCTCTCTGGGTTGAGATGCCTTCATTGACCTTGGAGAGCCAGTCCCAGACCAGCTTGGATGTCTTCAAAGCACTCACACGGCCATACTGTCCTTTGGTCAGATGTCCACAGATGATATTCTTGGCAGTAGAGTCCAGTTGAACAAATTTCTTGACATCAGCAGAAGTGACACCTTCTCCAGCCTTGGGAATGCCGTTCTCGACGACATACCATAGGTCGACGTCAATGGCTTCAAGATGCATGCGCATCTTATTCTTCCAGTAGGGATATTCAGTTACATCGAAGACGGGGCACGCAGCGGAGACTTTAATTATCCCTGCACTCGACATAGCTAAAACTCCAGGTGGTTAAACCGAATCACACAGAACAAGGGAGCACCTTGCTCTGATACCAATTGAAAGTGCGTTATATCGACTAGAGGGGGGTGAATAGGCGATTTTTATGAAAGTCTTCAAAACGTGGAAGTTATGAAGACAAACAGTGGAGATATGCCTATTACTATGCAGCGGAAGTTAGACTACACTAGGCAAGCCATGGTCAAGTATCAACAGAGTGAAAGCACAGTGACAAATAGCTGTAGTGTAATTAGGATCAGGTAGGAAGATACTATGAAGCCAAACAGATCATACACTCACGTTGTGAAGACAAAAGATAGAACAGACACGCAATGACTTCACAATGAGTGATCAGTAAGTAAAAGGAAGTGAAGATGAAACCAGTGACTCGTTCAAGACAATGATGTGTTGGACTAGTTCCAGTTGCTGTGACAACTATACGTCTGGTTGGAGTGGCTAGGTATTTAAACCTTAGGACACACAGTCCCGGACACCCAATCCTGAACACGCAGCTCAGGACACCAAGTCCTCACCGTATTCTCCTTGAGCTAAGGTCACATAGTCCACGCCCAATCACTCTGGTAAGTCTTCAAGGTAGACTCCCAAACCTTCACAGACTTCGTTCACTGGCAATCCACAATGTCTCTTGGATGCTCTGAACGCGACGCCTAACCGTCTGGGGATGCACAGTCCTCAAGTGTAATAAGTCTTTAGATCACACAGACAAGAAGACTTAAGTGATGCCCAATGTTCTCTGGCTCTGGGTGGTTAGGGCTTTATCCTCTCAAGGAATTCTCTCTCTCAAAGGCTTCGAGGTGGGTTGCTCTCAAACGACAAAAGCCGTACTCTCAATCTGAGCAGCCAACCGTTTATGGTTGTAGGGGGTGGGCTATTTATAGCCACTTGGCAACCCGACCTGATTTGTCCGAAATGACCCTGGGTCACTAAGGAACTGACACGTGTCTCAACGGTCAGATTTCAAACTCTCATGGCAACTTTACTTGGGCTACAAGCAAAGCTGACTTGTCCGGCTCTGGACAAGATTCGCTCTCATTGTCTTCACTCGAAGACATAGGTTTTTGGTTTAGGCATCACTTCAGTCATTTTGACTGGTTCTCCTGGACCCCACTTAACAGTACGGTGGTTCCTATGACTCAACACAAAAGAAAAAGAACTACGAAAGATCTAAGTCTTCGAGCTCCATAGGCTTCATAACGTCTCTTCTTTTGTCATAGTCTTCAATGTGAATATCTTCATATACCACCTTTGACTTCAATGTCTTCATACATTTTTAGTGGTCATCTCTGGTAGTAAAACCTAATCAATGAGGGACTTCTACCTGTGTTATCCTGCAATTCTCACAAACACATTAGTCCCTCAACTAGGTTTGTCGTCAATACTCCAAAACCAACTAGGGGTGGCACTAGATGCACTTACAGTCATTCCTACCTTAGATCCATATTGAGTAATTTGATTGTGGATCTTTTTGTCTAGATTTTCAATTAATTCAATAGTAGAAACTTTATTTTCAATAATTTCAAGTCTTTGCATAACATGTTCCAAAGTTAACATAGTTCCATTAACCAAAAGAGGTGGTGAGCCAAATAAATCTAATATAGCATTATAAGAATCAAAAGTATGGCTACCTAAGAAATTCCCTCCGGTAATGGTATCAAGGATATATCTATACCAAGGATTAACACCTACATAAAAATTGCGGAGAAGAACTGAAGTAGATTGCTTCCTGGTAGATCTATTTTGAGCATTGCAAATTCTATACCAAGCATCTTTTAGATTTTCTCCCTCCCTTTGTTTAAAATTTAGAACTTCATTCTCGGGAGACAACGGAGAAGATAAGGGACTAGCCATAACGACAAGCAAACAAACTAACACACGAGCAAACAAGCGGGCAAACGCAGAAAGAGAGGGAGGATGGAGAGAGAGGGCGAATAAAACGGCAAGGGTGAATTGGGGGGAGAGGAAAACGAGAAGCAAATGGCAAATAATGTAATGCGGGAGATAGGGATTGTGATGGGTACTTGGTATCTGGACTTTTGCGCAGACTCCCCGGCAATGGCGCCAGAAATTCTTCTTGCCACCTCTTGAGCACTACGTTGGATTTCCCCGAAGAGGAAGGGATGATGCAGCAAAGTAGCATAAGTATTTCCTTCAGTTTTTGAGAACCAAGGTATCAATCCAGTAGGAGGCTACGCTCGAGTCCCTCGTACCTACACAAAAACAATAGCTCAACGCAACCAATGTGCTTAGGGGTTGTCAATCCCTTCATGGTCACTTACGAAAGTGAGATCTGATAGAGATAATAAATAATATTTTTGGTATTTTTGGTATAGAGATGCAAAGTAAATAAAGTAAAAGCAAAGCAATAATAAAGTAATGGAGATTGGTATGATGAGAAAGAGACTCGGGGGCCATACGTTTCACTAGTGGCTTCTCTCAAGAGCATAAGTATTCTACGGTGGATGAACAAATTAATGTTGAGAAATTGACAGAATTGAGCATAGTTATGAGAATATCTAGGTATGATCATGTATATAGGCATCACGTCCGAGACAAGTAGACCGAAATGATTCTGCATCTACTACTATTACTCCACTCATCGACCGCTATCCAGCATGCATCTAGAGTATTAAGTTAAAAACAGAGTAACGCCTTAAGCAAGATGACATGATGTAGAGGGATAGTTTCATGCAATATGATAAAAAAACCCATCTTGTTATCCTCGATGGCAACAATACAATATGTGCCTTGCTGCCCCTTCTGTCACTGAGAAAGGACACCGCAAGATTGAACCCAAAGCTAAGCACTTCTCCCATGGCAAGAACAACCAATCTAGTGGGCCAAACCAAACTGATAATTCGAAGAGACTTGCAAAGATAACCAATCATACATAAAAGAATTCAGAGAAGATTCAAATATTATTCATAGATAGACTTGATCATAAACCCACAATTCATCAGTCTCAACAAACACACTGCAAAAAGAAGATTACATCGAATAGATCTCCACAAGAGAGGGGGAGAACATTGTATTGAGATCCAAAAAGAGAGAAGAAGCCATCTAGCTACTAGCTATGGACCCGTAGGTCTGAAGTAAACTACTCACACTTCATTGGAGGGGCTTGGATGATGATGTAGAAGCCCTCCATAATCGATGCCCCCACCGGCGGAGCTCCGGAACAGGGCCTAAGATGGGATCTCATGGATACAGAAAGTTGTGGCGGTGGAATTAGGTTTTTGGCTCCGTCCCCGATCATTTGGGGGTACGTGGATATATATAGGAGGAAGAAGTACGTCGGTGGAGCTTCGAGGGGCCCACGAGGCAGGGGGCGCGCCCTAGGGGGGCGCCCCTACCCTCGTGACCACCTCGTGGCTTTCTTGACGGAGGGTCCAAGTCTCCTGGGTCTTATCTGATGAGAAAAACACATTTCTGAAGGTTTCATTCCGTTTGGACTCCGTTTGATATTCCTTTTCTTCGAAACCCTAAATCAGGCAAAATACAACAATTCTGGGATGGGCCTCCGGTTAATAGGTTAGTCCCAAAAATAATATAAAAGTGGATAATAAAGCCCAATAATGTCTAAAACAGTAGATAATATAGCATGGAGCAACCAAAAATTATAGATACGTTGGAGACGTATCAGTCGTGCATACAAGATGAGAAGAACCTCAACGACCTTTTGAGCAATCAAAAGGAAGTTGTTGCCAAAGAAGGGATTGGGTTCGCACCCATGCCCAAGAACAAGAAGAAGAATGACAAGACCAAACGACCTCCCCCTCTCAAGCAAACCTTTGTGCATGAGGGAGAGGGTGTTTCCAAGGATAAGAAGAATAATGTGAAGGGTGGTGGTGTCAAGAAATGCAATGGCACCCCTTCCAACAAAGCCGGCGACTCTAACCCTTCTTATGTGTTGTGTCGTGCTAGTGATGGCCATGTTTATGCCAAATTTGTTGGTTCTCCTTATGAGTGCATTGAATGGTCTATTTGGGTTCCTAAGACCCTTGTTACTAACATCAAAGGACCCATTACAAAATGGGTACCTAAAACCAAGCATTGCTTTCTTGTAGGTGTTTGCTTCCGGTGGGGGATCATGGTTGCTCGATAGTGGAGCAACTAATCATATGACCGGGAGCAAGAACTTGGTGGTGGTGGTTCACAAGATTCCATCTATGCCCACCAATGTCGAGTGGGGTGATGCCTCTTCCTCTAAGGTATTGGGACTTGGCAAGGTTGTCATTTCTCATGATCTCACGATCGAGAAGGTCATGCTTGTTGAGTCCCTTGCATACAATTTACTTTCCATTCGTCAACTTGCACTCATGGGCTTTGCCACTTTCTTTAATATCGATACCATGGCCCTCTTATGGAGAAAGACTCTTAAAGTAGCCTTTGTTGGGCATGTCGACAGCGGTCTCTATGTGATTAACTTTTTGGAGTGACCCACTAAGACCGCGACATGCCTAATTGCTAAAGTTGACGTGGGATGGCTTTGGCATCGCCGTTTAGCCCATGTCAATATGAGATCTTTGCAAAGTCTTCTCAAGGGGGACCATGTCCATGGACTAACAAATGTTAGTTTTGCTAAAGATCGTGCTTGCAGTGCTTGTATCGAAGGAAAGCTACATGAAAAGCTCACCCTCCCACGACTATCATTTACTTGAAGAGGCCTTTGGAGCTCCTTCATATGGATCTCTTTGGGCCTCCATCCTTTGATAGTCTTGGGGGTAGAAAGTATTGCTTGGTGATTGTGGATGACTACTCAAGATACACTTGAGTATATTTCTTCAAGAGGAAGAGCAAGACCCAACAAACCGTCATTGACTTTGGAAATGAAGCCCAATGTCAACACAATGCAAAGATCTTGACAATAAGAAGTGACAACGGCACCGAGTTCAAGAACTACACCTTGGATGAGTTTCTTAGTGATGAGGGGATCAAGCATCAATATTCCCCACCTTACACCCCTCAACAAAATGGTGTAGCGGAGAGGAAGAACCGGACATTGATGGATGCGGCAAGGACCATGATGGTGGAGTTCAAGTCTCCATCCAACTTTTGGGCCGAAGCCATCAACACTGTGTGTCATGCATCAAATCGTCTCTATCTCCGCAAAGGCTTGAACAAGACTCCATATGAGATACTCACCAGTAACAAGCCCAACCTCAAGTACTTTCGGGTGTTCGGGTGTAAGTGTTTCATTCTCAAGAAAAGCTGTTTGTTTGTCTAAATTTGAGGCTAGAGCTTATGAGGGCATATTTGTTGGTTATGCTACAAACTCTCATGCTTACCGTGTCCTCAATAAGTCTACGGGACTTATTGAGGAGATGTGTAACGTGGAGTTTGATGAGAATAACGGCTCCCAAGTGGAGCAAAGTGGCTCTTGTGATGTAGGTGATGAAATTCCTCCCCAAGCCATAAGAAGAATGGGTGTTGGTTTTATCCTACCCATTGAGGAACTCCTTGTGGCCGAAGGAGAAGGACAATGCTCCACTCAAGTGGAGCCATCACCAACCCAAGGCCCACACGCTTCCGAAGAACAAAGTGAAGGCCCTCAACCTCAAGAACAAGACCAAGGGCAAGATCAATCTCAAGATGGTGTTGTAAAAACAAGTGATGCCCAAGGTCAAGTTCTCTCCTCCGAGCAAGTTCAAGATCAAGAGATTCCTCGAGATCAAGAACAAGCTCAAGACGACACTCAAGATGATCAAGTGACCGCTCCTCGACTCACCCCCGGGGAGGAATTGGAGCGTCATGCCGCCAAGATTGCATCCAAGCTTTCCACCAACGGTCATCTCATGAAGAATGTGCTTGGAAGCATTCAAAAGGGGGTAAGGACTCGTAGACAATTGGCAAACTATTGTGAACATCACGCGTTTGTCTCTTGTGTTGAACCGCAAAAGGTATATGAGGCGCTCGAATATCTGGATTGGCTTAATGCCATGCATGAAGAACTCAACAACTTCGAGTGCAACAAGGTGTGGAGATTGGTGCCAAGGCGAACGGGGAACCACAATGTCATTGGAACCAAGTGGATATTCAAGAACAAGCAAGATTCTCATGGGACCATCGTTCGCAACAAGGCAAGATTGGTGGCACAAGGCTACTCCCAAGTCGAGGGTATCGACTACGGTGAAACCTTTGCTCCCGTTGCTCGCCTTGAATCCATTCGTTTGTTGATTGCTTATGCCTCTCATCACAACTTTAAGTTGCAACAAATGGATGTGAAAAGTGCTTTTCTTAATGGTCCTATTAATGAGTTGGTCTATGTCAAGAAACCCCCCGGGTTCGAGGATCCCTACTTAATCGATCCTGTGTATCAACTCGATAAGGCACTCTATGGCCTTAAACAAGCCCCATGTGCACGGTATGACCACCTTACCGATTTGTTACAAGACTATGGATTTGAAGTTGGGCTAATCGACCCCACTCCTTTTACTAAGAAGGTGAAAGGGGAGTTGTTTGTGTGCCAATTATATGTTGATGATATTATCTTTGGTTCCCCTAACAAAGCTTTCAATGAGGAATTTTCCACTCTCATGACCTCAAAGTTCAAGATGTCTTCCATGGGAGAGTTGAAGTCCTTTCTCGGGTTCGAAGTGAAGCAAAGAAGAGAAGGAACCTTCATCAACCAAGCCAAATACACTCAAGACATGCTCAAGAGATTCAAGCTAAGTGATGTCAATCCGGCTTCCACTCCAATGCCCACCAAGTGCCAACTTGACATTGATCCCAATGGTAATTGACAACCCACAAGTATAGGGGATCGCAACAGTTTTCGAGAGTAGAGTATTCAACCCAAATTTATTGATTCGACATAAGGGGAGCCAAAGAATATTCTCAAGTATTAGCAGCTGAGATGTCAATTCAACCACACCTGGAAACTTAATATCTGCAGCAAGTGTTTAGTAGCAAAGTAATATGATAGTATACGGTAGCAAAAGGTAACGGTAGCAAAAGTAATATTTTTGGTAGTTTGTAGTGATGATAACAATAGCAATGGAAAAGTAAATAAGCGAAGAACAATATATGGAAAGCTCGTAGGCAATGGATTGGTTATGGAGAATCATGCCGGATGTGGTTCATCATGTAACAGTCATAACCTAGGATGACACAGAACTAGCTCCAGTTCATCAATGTAATGTAGGCATGTATTCCGAATATAGTCATACGTGCTTATGGAAAAGAACTTGCATGACATCTTTTGTCCTACCCTCCCATGGCAGCGGGGTCCTAATGGAATCTAAGGGATATTAAGGCCTCCTTTTAATAGAGTACTGGACCAAAGCATTAACACATGGTGAATACATGAACTCCTCAAACTATGGTCATCACCGGGAGTGGTCCCGATTATTGTCACTTCGGGGTTGCCGGATCATAACACATAGTAGGTGACTATAGACTTGCAAGATAGGATCAAGAACTCACATATATTCATGAAAACATGATAGGTTCAGATCTGAAATCATGGCACTCGGGCCCTAGTGACAAGCATTAAGCATAGCAAAGTCATAGCAACATCAATCTCAGAACATAGTGGATACTAAGGATCAAACCCTAACAAAACTAATTCAATTACATGATAAATCTCATCCAACCCATCACCGTCCAGCAAGCCTACGATGGAATTACTCACGCACGGCGATGAGCATCATGAAATTGGTGATCGAGGATGGTTGATGATGACGAGGGCGACGGATTCCCCTCTCCGGAGCCCCGAACGGACTCCAGATCAGCCCTCCCGAGAGAGTTTAGGGCTTCGCGGCGGCTCCATATCGTAAAAAGCGAGAAATCCTTCTCCTTTATTTTTTTCTCCCTGAACACGAATAAATGGAGTTGGAGTTGAGGTCGGTGGAGGTCCAGGGGGCCCACGAGGCAGGGGGCGCACCCCCACCCTCGTGGCTAGGGTGTGGGCCCCCTGGCATTGATTCTTTGCCAGTATTTTTTATTATTTCCAAAAACAATCTCCGAGGAATTTCAGGTCATTCCGAGAACTTTTGTTTCTGCACATAAATAACACCATGGCAATTCTGCTGAAAACAGCGTCAGTCCGGGTTAGTTCCATTCAAATCATGCAAGTTAGAGTCCAAAACAAGGGCAAAAGTGTTTGGAAAAGTAGATACGACGGAGACGTGTCAACTCCCCCAAGCTTAAACCTTTGCTTGTCCTCAAGCAATTCAGTTGATAAACTGAAAGTGAGAAAGAAAAACTTTTACAAACTCGGTTTGCTCTTGTTGTTGTAAATATGTAAAGCCAACATTCAAGTTTTCAGCAAGGATTATGAACTAACCACATTCACAATAACACTTAGGTCTCATGTTTACTCATATCAATGGCATAATCAACTAGTGAGCAATAATAATAAATCTCGGATGAAAACACTTTCTCAAAACAATCATGATATGATATAACAAGATGGTATCTCGCTAGCCCTTTCTGAGACTGCAAAACATAAATGCAGAGCACCTTTAAAGATCAATGACTGACTGGACATTGTAATTCATGGTAAAAGAGATCCAGTCAAGTCATACTCAATATAAACTAACAGTAATGAATGCAAATGACAATGGTGCTCTCCAACTGGTGCCTTTTAATAAGAGGATGATGACTCAACATAAAAGTAAATAGATAGGCCCTTCGCAGAGGGAAGTAGGGATTTGTAGAGGTGCCAGAGCTCGATTTTGAAATAGAGGTGAATAATATTTTGAGCGGTATACTTTCATTTTCAACATAACAACCAAGAGATGGCGATATCTTCCATGCTACACACATTATAGGCGGTTCCCAAACAGAATGGTAAAGTTTATACTCCCCCTCTACCAACAAGCATCAATCCATGGCTTGCTCAAAACAACGAGTGCCTCCAACTATCGACAGTCCCGGGGGAGTTTTGTTTGTAATTATTTTGATTTGATTTGCATAAATCATGGGACTAGGCATCCCGGTGACCAGCCATTTTCTCGTGAATGAGGATCGGAGTCCACTCCTCTTGAGAATAACCCGCCTAACAAGGAAGATACTGACAGCCCTAGTTGCATGAGCTATTCGAGCATACAAAACAGAATGTTTATTTGAAGGTTTAGAGTTTGGCACATACAAATTTACTTGGAACGGCAGGTAGATACCATATATAGGTAGGTATGGTGGACTCATATGGAATAACTTTGGGGTTTATTGGATTGGATGCACAAGCAGTATTCCCGCTTAGTACAGGTGAAGGCTAGAAAAAGACTGGGAAGTGACCAAGCATGAGTAGGATATAATGCGCCATGAACATAAATATCGTAGAGGCTATGTTGATTTTGTTTCAACTACATGTGTGAACATGTGCCAAGTTAAGCCACTCGAATTGTTCAAAAGAGGATACCACCCTATTATACCACATCACAACCATTTTAATAGCATGTTGGCACGCAAGGTAAACCATTATAAACTCCTAGCTAATTAAGCATGGCATAAGCAACTATAATCTCTAATTGTCATTGCAAACATGTTTATTCATAATAGGCTAAATCAGGAACGATGAACTAATCATATTTACAAAAACAAGGGAGGTCGAGTTCATACCAGCTTCTCCCATCTCAATCAGTCCATCATAAATCATCATAATTGCCTTTCACTTGCACGACTGAATGATGTGAATAATAATAACAGTGCACGTGCATTGGACTAAGCTGGGATCTTTGTTAGATCAACAATAATGCATATGAGAGCCACTCAACATTTTCATTAAGGTCTTCTCCTCTCGACCCCCAAAGAAAAGAAAAGAAACAAAACTATTTACACGGGAAAGCTCCCAACAAGCAAAAGAAGAATGAGAAATCTTTTTGGATTTTCTTTTTAATTACTACTACAAGCATGGAAATTAAAACTAGCTAAAAGCTAAAACTAAATTTTTTTTGGCTTTTCTTTAAGGTTTATTAAACACACAAGAAGAAAGCATAAAAAGAGAAAATAAACTAGCATGGATGATACAATGAAAAAGTATGAGCACCGACAACTAGCAATGAGTGTGTGAACATGAATGTAATGTCGGTGAGAAATACGTACTCCCCCAAGCTTAGGCTTTTGGCCTAAGTTGGTCTATTGCCACAGATGGCCTGTCGGATATCCAAAGTTGTAGTTGGGGTCGTACTGAGATGCAACAGTCATTGCATCGTGGGCTGCAGCTTGGAGGCGATCTATCTCAACCCTCCTCTTATACTCTTCCGCCTCCTCTCTGGTTATGTAATATCTCCCCTTTGCCTAAAAGTCAAAGAAGGTAGAAGCAGGGAGAGGGACATGATAGGTGCGTGTCTGTCAAAGATTAGTCGGTACTGGAGGAACTGATCGTTCCTCTCAACAAAATGATGATGAACCATAGCCTCATAATCCAAATAAGCAGGAGGCAACTCAATATCATCCTCATGTATGGTCATACCAAGAAAATTAGCTATACGGGTTGCATAAATTCCACCAAAAAAATCTCCATTAAATCTATTATGATGCAACCTACGTGCAACAATGGCTCCCAAATTATAATGTTTATCTCCTAACACAGCACTCCTAAGAATACTGAGGTCAGGGAACATATGACATGCTTCATCTTTACCATTTATGCACCTACCTATGAAGAGAGAAAATAATGTATAGCAGGAAAGCGAATGCTCCCTATGGTAGCTTGTGTTATATCTCTAGATTCCCCCACAGTTATACTAGCAAGAAAATCTATAAACTCAGATTTGCGAGGTTCACTAATACTACCCCATTGTGGAAGTTTGCAACCAGTGGTAAAATCCTCTAAGTCCATAGTATAAGAATTTTCATAGAGATCAAACAGGATAGTTTGAGAATTGCGTGAAGATGAAAATTCAAACCTCCTCACAAAGGAACTAGTGAGATAGTGGTACTGATAGCACTTTTCTGCCTCGAAGCTCACAAGATCAGTGTTACGCAAATATGCGTTAAATTCTTTCTTAATTCCTGCTTGATCCATGAAGTCCTCTGAAGGCCATTCACAAGGCCGCACTAGGGCGTCCTGTAGCGACCCGACCTCAGATGGTCAAGTCTCTGTGCTTAAGTGTCATCCCTGGATCGGTATGCTGACACACACAGTACTCGAGGATTTATAACAGAGGTAAATCACATGTATAAAGTAACATAAATACTATTACCTCAATCCAAATAGCGGAAGTAACAACAAGGTTGTGGATTCCCATCAACACCAACGGCAAAGTTGAGTGTAGAAATCGTAACCCTAACATGTCACTTAGTCGTCGTAAGATTCCTGCAACATGAGACGTTGCAGCCACGAGGGTAACCCTAATGTATCACTTACTCGTCGTAAGATTCCTGCAACATCTCTTATAGGAGTTTACGCAAAACCTGAGAGTTGTGAAGAAACGATAGATGTTTGTTTGGCTTGCAGAATAAATGGATTTATCCGAACTTGGTTCGTTGACAAGAGAAATTCTGCAATTCTGGTGAGGATGACTGAGTGTTAGAATGCGAGATTCGCTAAACCATATACAAGGTAATGATTTGGGTGCGGGATGGATTGATCACCATACCAACTTACTCTTATTATTCGCCTTGCTATGTGGGATGGTAAATCTGAGTGACTTACCTATAGTAGAGAGACGACAATAAAAACCTTGTTTAAGCCTTAGAATGGTATGAAAAAAATTCTTGTACAAGGCAGCTGTTGCCAATCATAGAATATACGGTGAGGTTCAGCCAGACCCATTTTCTGCAGGAGAAACCATAACTTGATGACCACCATGATATATCGATAGTTGTTTAGTATTGGCGCCAGACCCATCAGCTAAGAAGACCCAGTCTCGGAACAACCTTACCAAGAAAAAGGACAAAAGAATTGCGGTAAAGGTTATCCCACTATCAGAAGAGCCCAGAGATGGAATTTCCCGAGATCCGGGAAGACCGACACTGTCAACAATAAGGATGGACTATATGAGTTTTGATGGAACAGTAACCATGCTTCTAAGGGTGGTGGCACCCCAGACCCCCTGTGATGATCGATGGATTTTGAGAAGACCCCGAACCTGACCTATTTCTTTCTAGCCTCTCCGAATCTCGAGGATGAGATTCATTTTAAGGGTGGTAGGTTTGTAGCATCCCAAAATTCTAAATTTTGGAATGTTATATTAAATAGATAGATTTGATTGACTGTTTGATTGTTGTGTGATTGATTGACTGAAAGTGAGTGCAATTCAAAACTTTTTGAAAGTTAAATGAGAGGGAATAAAAGGACTTTCCCAAACTTTCATTTTCTTTTATGATCTCCATGAATTCAAATACTTTTCAAATACAAAACCCTAGAGAGAAGATGACATGATTTCTTCCTTTTATTTAAATGAAAAGGGTTTTGAAAAGATTTGAAATTTATTTGGAAATATTTTCCAATTCAGAAACTTTAAGCAACTCAATGATTTTCATGAGAGAAGATAAAATGACTTCTTCAAAACATATGAAATATGAGTTGGAAGTTTAAAAAGGATCAAATTCAAAGTCCTTTTGAAATTATTTCAATTTGGAGTTATTTGGGTTTTATTCAAATTATTTCTCTCCAAAATAAAAATATATGGAAAATAGGGTAACAAGATTCCCTACATCAGAAAATTAGAGATAAATAAATTTGAAATCATTTTGATATTTTTTTAAATGATTTTTATTGGATTTTAGTAGGGCAGTAGCACTCTTTGAATTATTTGAATTTTTCTCGATTTTATATGACTTGACAAAACATTTCACGTTGTAGAAAAATCTTTTTCTGAAAATTTTGATATGTAATATGCCTATATATAATTTTATTTTATTTTTGTTATACGGTTTTCCTTCTGTTTCTATTTAGAAAATAATTGTACATGCGGCCCATAATTATTTACCACCCACACGCGTAGCATAATTATTTAACATCGGACTCTTCTTCGGCTGTAGGTCCCGAACCACGCGAGCCCATGGACGCTGAGCTTGATCGTTTATCGATCTTCGAATTCAGCACCGCGTACATCTTCCAGCACTCGCCTTTGGGCGATGTGCTAAACTCATTAAAAAAACATGTCCTTGGCGGAGGACTCTCAGCCGAGCTATATCCAGCTCGAGCTAGGGGTTGACGATGGAGAATTTTGCTTCCCACCCGCTACCCACTTCATAGCAACAGCCGAGGATTCGATCGAAACACTTGATTACGACTCCGAGAATATTGACGACATGGACAATGACGCCGAAGACAACGAAGACCCCGTTGATACAATTAATGATGAACGGGACGACAGGAAGGATAGCCCCGGTAAACAGGCCACGCATGAAGATTCGGAGGATGACAATTACCTTCCGCTCTCTGAGGATGTGGTGAGCCTCGGCGCTATAGATTTCATCATGCCTGAGGAACCTCGCGAGCAGGAGCGCTGAAAGCGCCAACTAATAGCCACTGCAAGGAGCCTGAAGAAGAAGCAGCAGCAGCAGCTTCAAGCTGACCAATATCTGCTTAATGATAGATGGACCGAAGTCCTAGCCGCCGAAAAATACGGCCTTGGTAGCCCATCCAAAAGCTACCCGAAGCATAGATCACTACCCCAGGGTGATGATAAAGTGTTCGAGATCGTACGATCATCGCACAATGCGGCAAGTCGACCACAACTTGGTCTGGTTAAAGCGGCAACTCAAGCCGAACTACAGACCGCCCCACCGCGCCGTAAAGGCAAGAACAAAACAGCTCAAGGTTGTACATACAACCTTCAACAGGGTTGGGGTAGTAAAACAGGATACCTAAGAGCGACATATGGATCGCAAGGACACACCTCGACACGCGACGACGGCCACCTATTCAGACGTGACAAACCTAGCCACGCCAGGGCTGAAAACCGCAAATGGACTCCGTCAGAGGTACGCCGCAGCGTGGCCCAACATAGAGGTGCCGCACACCCTCTGTGCTTCACAAATGAAGTAATGGAGCATGAATTCCCAAACGGGTTCAAACCCATGAATATCAAATCATACGATGGAACAACGGATCCCGCGGTATGGATTGAGGACTTCCTCCTCCATATCCACATGGCCCGTTGAGATGACCTTCACGCCATCAAATACCTACCACTAAAACTCAAAGGACCAGCTTGGTACTGGTTAAACAGTCTGCCAGAAAATTCTATTGGCAGCTGGGAGGACTTGGAGGACGCCTTTCGCAACAACTTCCAAGGAACATATATCCGGCCACCGGATGCCGATGACCTAAGTAATATTGTCCGGCAGCCCGGAGAGTCAGCAAGGAAGCTCTGGACCAGGTTCTTAGTTAAAAAAACCAAATCATCGACTGTCCGGATGCGAAATCCCTTGTGGCCTTCAAACACAGCGTATGGGATGAATGGCTTGCACGCCACCTCGGTCAAGAAGGACCTAGATTCATGATAGCCCTTACCGCTCTAATGACCCGCTTTTGCACGGGAGAAGACAGCTGGCTCGCTCATAGAAGAAATAGCGCCAGCAACTCGGGCACTTCCGAAATCCGAGACGGCAATGGCAAGCCATGATGAAGCAAATACAACAGTCGCAATGATAACGATAGATCACGCGACATAGCGGTTAACACCGGATTCAGCAATCCCAAGCCCAGTCAACGGAAAAAGCCATTCAAGGTGAATAGATATGGACCATCCAACCTAGAAAGGATACTAGACCGACCCTGCCAGATACACGACCACCCCAATAAACTATCCAATCATACCAACAGAAGTGTTGGGTCCTCAAGCAGGCCGGCAAGCTCAACACCGAACACAAGGGAAGGGGGCCGCAATGCAATAGGGACGACGGAATGGTTCAACAGCCAAATGCAGAGGGCCAGAAGCAACTTCCCCCTGAAGATCGATCAAATCCGGAACAGAAATAGCAGTTTGGCTTCCGCCACCCATCTCATATACACGATGAAGCTATACCATGTATACATAACTACGCACTTAAGATACCATGGGCAGTGGCGGAAGCACAATACGGATAAGTTTGCAAACATTCCGGTAACATTTTTTATATACTTTCCCTTTTTTCAATACTTCTTAAAAGCAGGTAGTGCAAAGGAGAAGCACTTACGACCGACTCCATCAGAGTTCGGATCCATACACTCACCTACGGGGCTACTTCCTTCAAGGATTCCCCTCGCTGAGGACAGGCGACGCAGACGTATGACATGAGGTCCAAAATAAACTTTTGTAGACCGCACTCTTTTTTTAGAGCCTGTAACATGCCTTTTTCCTCTGCCTTCGACCCAGGGCATATCAAATGACTGAGGTCGTGGCATATATATTAATTAATCATCGGCATATCGCTCAGGTCCCAGTTCACACTATCCGAATTAATTACCCGCGTCTTTCCGCAAATAAATACGCCTCCCATGGTTGTTTCACAAACATACCCCGGCTTAACTTGCCAGGGGCTCGGTACGAGAACAAATGAGTTGCCAACAAAGTCCGAACAGCTTTTACATCGCACTTCGGCGTCGTGAGTTTGGCCTTATATGCATCAGCTCCGAATCATGTCTTGGGTCAATAGTTGGGTTTCCCGGCTCCTGTGTTTGCTATCCTATAAGTGCATCTAGTGCCCCTTAGTGATTTTGGTGTATTGAAGACTTATAGGTTAAGGGACTAATGCGTGTGTGAGTGTACACAGGTCTATAAGTCTATGAGGAGTTTGATATTTACAGGAAAATTCGACCCCTGAAAATGAATACCTTCGACTGAAGATTTTGGTATTTCTGAAGACTTTCATGAAGACTTTGAAAGTGAAGAAATTGGTGTGTCCGTGAAGACTTGATATTCATGCGAGGAATATGAAGCTTGAAGACTTTCGTTTTCATAGTTTTGTTTTTCTCTTTCTTGAGTCATAGGAAACATCGTACTGTTAAAGGGGGTCGAGGAAATACTAAGGAAAAAATTCCATGTGATGCTCAACTCAAAATCCTACACCTACCAATCCCTTCGAGTGAAGCCATTGGAAATCTCATACAGTTCGGTAAATTTCTTCAGTGACAGAGACGAAGTTCTTCTGGTCTTTGAGGAATTTGTCCTGACTGAGGAGTTAGGAATTCGCCAGTGCGGAATGCCTACATAGTGAGGAACATGATAGCCCTAAGGATTTTGCTACTCAAAATTCCGACCATTGTTGTGCTATGCGCCAGCTGTTCCAAAATATCTATCCACCTAATGGTCATATCATTTAAGGGCATTTATGTCTTATCATGTCGGGCTGCTCCCTAGGCTATAAATATGTAACACCCCCGGATGTAACTTTCCCAATTTGTACTCCAACTCTTGCCGTTTCCGGTGTTAAGTTATATTTATTTCCTTGGGTTTGGGTTTTTGTGTCCGTGTGTTGTTGTCGTTGTCATGCATCTCATATCATGTCATCATGTGCATTGCATTTGCATACGTGTTCGTCTCATGCATTCGAGCATTTTCCCCATTGTCCGTTTTGCATTCCGGCGCTTCGTTCTCCTCCGGTGGTCATTTCTAGCTTTCTTTCGTGTGTGGGGATTAAACATTTCCGGATTTGACCGAGACATGCCAAGCGGCCTTGGTTTACTACCGGTAGACCGCCTGTCAAGTTTCGTATCATTTGGACTTCGTTTGATACTCCTACGGTTAACCGAGGGACCGAAAAGGCCCCGTGTGTGTTGCAGCCCAACACCTCTTCAATTTGGCCCAAAACCCACCTAAGTCTTCTCCATCATCTAGAGCGTTCAATCACGATCGCATGGCCGAAAACCGCACCTCATTTGGACTCTCCTACCTCTTCCTATGCCTACTTAAAGGCCCCCCGATTTTCGGATCTCCTCCTTCCCCCGAAACCCTAGGAATCGCCCCCGCACCGGCCGGACACGTCCGAATCCGGCCGGACGCGTCCGCTCCACCGCCGCCAGCCAACCGCCGCCTGCCACATCATCGCCCGTCACCGCCACTCCCACCGCGGCCCGGGAGCCCGCGTCCGGCCCCCGCGGCCCGGTGAGCGCCGCCGCCGCCCGGGCTCGTCTCCCTCGCCCGCCCGCGCCTTCCCCGTCGCCGGGATCCGCCCTGCCGCCGTGCGCCATCTCCGGCGAGGGCGCCGCCTCGCCCCGAGCCGCTCCGGTGGCCGCGCCGCCTCGACCGCGCCGTCCGGCCGCTGACGCCCCGGCCTCCGTGCTCGCCGCCGTCGCCTCCTCTCCGGCCGGCCTCCTCTCCCTCGTCGCCGACCAGCCCTCCGGCGAACTCCGGCGAATAGGGCATCTCCGGCAGCTACAGTGCGCGCCCCCACCTCGATTTCTGCGCCGGGTCAAACCCTAGATCTCGGGGTGATTTTTTTCGTCTAAGTCCCGAAATTGCAGATCCATATGCACATATTCGTAGCCTCGTAACTTTGCATCCGTAGCTCCGATTCATGCATATAGCATATCAAAATGTTCATCTCAGAGAGTACATCATTTCATTCCATTGCATCATTTTCATTTGAGTTCATCTTGATGCCCTAAATGCTGTTAGAAGAGGGCTACTTGATTTAATTGTCAGATCTGCTACTCCATTTAGGTTTTTGTCATTTTTGCCATGATTAATGTGTGCATGATATGCCCTGATGTTCTACATATGTTTTGTTAAGGGTTTTGCCATCTCTCCAGAGGTGCAACCCATGTATTTTTTTGATGTGTGTGGTGACTAGTGCAAGCTTGCAAAGTGAGGCACTCGGTAATTCTGTTTTCATGGACTTAGCAATTCCACTAAGTCCTTGAGTTGTTTATCTCATGATGCCATATGTTCATGTTGTTTCCTAGTGATCCGTGCCTCTTTTGAGGATGAGAAGTAAGGATGTTTTGTTAATATTGTAGTTTTCTATCCATCCATGTCTTTGTTTGCAATTATGGAGCACCCTAGCTTGAGTCAATCGAGCTCTACTTTTGCTACTTTGTGAATCTGGGCAGATTGCCAACTTGTTTGCAATTTTGCCGATGATGTTGTAGTTGATCCGTGCATGCTATGCTATTGTTCTTTCCATGTCTAGCTTGAATTTTGTGCCTTCTTGATGGATGTATGCTTGTCTTGCCATGACTTGCTCCGTAGTGAGTGCATCGAGCTTGTAAACATGCCTACTTGAGTTATGTTTCAGCATGCTCCCGTTTTCACTAAGTCTGAAAACTGATTATGTTTTTGCTATGTTCACGTGCTTGTTAGTATATTTTGTGATCCCTTTTGGCTCAAGGTCACTAAGAGACTTTTGTTAAGATCTTTGAGCAGCTCCATGCCATGCTTTACTTTGCCATGTTCAGGTCCTTTAGCATGTAGTTTTGCTGCTCCGAAGAGGGCTACCTGATCTGAAATTCCAGACAAGTGTTAATTTCACTAAGTCTGAGATCTGTTTGCCATATGCATTTTTGCCATGCTTGTTTGAACCTGTTAATGGATGAATTGGCCGTAGCTCAGTGCTAGACTTTTGTTAAGCATCTTGAATGCATACCTGCCATGTATTTTGTTGTCTTGTTTGGGTGCTGTAGCATGTTCATCTCATTGCATTTAGATGACTACTTGTTGTAAATCGCAGACCAGAGTCATTTTTGAATCGCTTGCCATTTCCAAACCGTAACTCCGATTCCGGCGTTCTTTATATCGTTTTCAAGCGATTTCATCTCATCTTTCCAGTGGCACACTTGGAATTCCAAGTTGAGGCTAGGTTCATGCATTCCCTGTCATATCTTACATTTTGCATCCCGCATCGCATCCCGCATAGTATATCATCTTTGCATCGTCTTGTTTGATCCTTGCACGTGGTTGATTGTGTCCTTGTTGCTTGTTTTTTCTTGTTTGGGTAGAGCCGGGAGACGAGTTCGCTAACGAGGAGCCCGTTGAGTTTGCTTTTGAGGATCCAGTCAACTCTGATAACTGTGCAGGCAAGATGATCATACCCTCGAAATCACTACTATCTTTGCTATGCTAGTTCGCTCGCTCTTTTGCTATGCCAATGCTACGGTGCCTACCACGTGCTTGCAAGCCTCCCAAATTGCCATGTCAAACCTCTAACCCACCTTTGTCCTAGCAAACCGTTTATTGGCTATGTTACCGCTTTGCTCAGCCCCTCTTATAGCGTTGCTAGTTGCAGGTGAAGATCGGAGGCCGTTCCTTGTTGGAACCATTTATTTACTTGTTGGGATATCATTATATTATCTTGTTATCTTAATGCATCTATATACTTGGTAAAGGGTGGAAGGCTCGGCCTCTCGCCTAGTGTTTTGTTCCACTCTTGCCGCCCTAGTTTCCGTCATATCGGTGTTATGTTCCTGGATTTTGCGTTCCTTACGCGATTGGGTTATAATGGGAACCCCTTGATAGTTCGCCTTGATTAAAGCTTTTCCAGCAATGCCCAACATTGGTTTTACCATTTGTCACCTAGCCTTTTTTCCCTTGGGTTCTGCAGACTCAAGGGTCATCATTATTTTAACCCGACCTATAAGCTTAAATAGTCTTGATCGCGAGGGTGCGAGATTGCTGAGTCCCTGTGGCTCACAGATTACTATTACACCAGATGCAGGGCCTGATGATTCCGCTCCAGGAGACGCACTTGAGCTCAAGTGGGAGTTCGACGAAGACTCTCAACGTTACTATGTTTCCTTTCCCGATGATCAGTAGTGGTGCCCAGTTGGGGGTGATTGGGACGTCGCATGTTGGGTTCTCTTTTATTTTGGCGCCGTAGTCAGGCCATGAGTGTTTGAATGATGTAATGTTATTCATGTACTTGATTGACATGGCGAGTGTAAGCCAACTATGTTATCTCCCCTTTATTATTTATATTACATGGGATGTTGGGAAGATTGCCTAACTTGCGACATATGCCTTCAATGTGATTATGACTCTAAGTCATGCCTCGACACGTGGGAGATATAGTCGCATCGAGGGTGTTACAAGTTTGTAATCAGAGCCTTCCCCGACCTTAGGAGCCCCATTGCTTGATCGTTATTAGCGGCCGAGTTGTGTCTAGAAAAATGTTTTGAGTTATTTAGGAATTATATATCGGAGAGTTTAGGAATTCTTTTTACTTCCCAGTCTCCTCATCGCTCTGGTAAGGCATCCTGACGTAGAGTTTTGACTCTTCTCTTCTCAAATTTCCCTAAAAAAATTTAGGATCACGCGGGTATCTTGGAATCGTTCCGATGGTTTTATGATGAGAACATTGTCTTGGTGCCTCCTGTCAGGGGTTTAGTGGAAGTGTCCCGGGGAGTTGAGCTCTGAGGTGTTGTCATCATAATTTTATCGTTGCTGTTCTGGAATACCTGAGTTTAGTACGCCGACATCGAAAATCTCTTTTATGCAGTTCGTTGGTGAGATAACCTCGACGCCACCCAGTACTGGGGCGGGAGTTCGGGAGTATTGCCATAACTTGTATAACGGATGCTTTTCGAAGGTTGAGGTAGATGGTTTCCGAAGGTTTCTTGGTTATGTGTTGAAGGATGGATACAGCTGGATGTAGGATTTGCTAGTTTGGGTGAGATATTATGCTTCCCCTGTATCCCCAACACCTAATTGCATAACCAGAAAGGTTCGGGAGTTTCATAGGTGGGAATTCTAGTAGCTCTAGTTCTTCTTCCACGGATATTGGTTTGAGATTGGGATTTCTTACCGATTATTCGTTCTTGATCCGTACCTTGTTGATTTATTTCTCTACCTTAATTCTAAGTGGCTTCTCAATTTATGGATATGTGACCATTTCAAGGGGAATGCATTCGTTCATTTTGTTCGGATGTGAAGACTATATGTTGCAATTTTCATTCCGTTGGATTCAGCTTCAATATTTGTCTGTCAATGTGCTAATGGTGGTCAACCTCTTCAGGATGGCTCCTCCAACACGCACGACTACGAATCCTGATCCGCCACCACCTCCACCTCCTCCAGAGGCATGGCAAGTTGTGATGGCCGCAACCAATGCCAACACACAGTTGATCATGCAAATTCTTCAAGAGCGCAATCAAGGCAACCAAGGGAATCAAGGCAACAATCGGAATCACTTTGCTACACTCAACCAGTTCCTTGCTAACGGGCCAAAGACTTTCAGCAATTGTGTTGAGGCAACGGATGCTGACGATTGGCTTGTGGATCTGTGCAAGCATTTCGAGTGTAGTAACGTCAGGCCTGAGGACTTTGTTAAGTTCGCTTCCTTCCAACTCAAAGATCAAGCTGCAGAATGGTTCCAGCAATACAAGGATTCCAGAGGTGGACGTGTTATCACTTGGGATGATTTCCGTCGAGATTTCCGAGCTCATCATATTCCCCAGAGCGTGGTTGAAAGCAAGCGTGAGGAATTCCGCAACCTGAAGCAAGGCTCTTTGTCTGTCTATGACTACAACAAGTTGTTCCAGAAGCTCGCCCGCTTTGCCAAGCAGGACGTACCTGATGAGAAGAGCATGATATACCAGTTCAGGGGTGGTCTCAGAGAAGAAATTCAGCTAGCTCTTGTTCTCTTCGAGGCCTTGAGATACGATGAGTTCTACAACATGGCACTGAAACAAGAGGCTGCTCAGTTGAAGTGTGATGCTTCCAAGAAGCGAGTCAGAGATGTTACTCCTTCTTCCTCTACTCAAGTGGCCAAGCAGCAGAAGTATTGGCTTCCTCCTCCTCCGTTCCGTCAGCCGTATCAGCAGAAGAGCAAAGGTGGCAGTGGTTCTTCCCACCCACCCAACCCTGGCTTTCAGAACAAGACTTCGTCTCAAGCTCCAAGATCGAGTGCTCCGTATCACTGTCCGCTTTCAGAGGTCACGTGCAACAAGTGCCAACAGAAGGGTCACTATGCCAACAAGTGTTTCAACCAAAGGCGTCTTCCTCCTCCTCCTGTCAGATCGGCAAGTACAGCTGTGGTCAAGCATAACCCCAAGTACGCCAAGGTCAATATGGTGAATGCAGCACAGGCAGAGGATTCTTCAGATGTCATCATGGGTAACCTTCCTGTTAATGGTGTTCCTGCAAAAGTTCTTTTTGACACTGGTGCATCACATTGTTTTATCTCGAGACCTTTTGCATCTAAGCATGGGTGGTTTTCTCAAGTTATGCATAAGCCATTGGCAGTTGTCTCTCCGGGTAGATGCTTGCTTGCTAACTACGAAGTTCCGGATATTTCTATCTCGATGGGTGATTTCAAGTTTCTGGCTTCTCCAATGATCCTTGGTAACTCGGATATTGATCTTATTCTCGGAATGGATTGGCTTTCTAAGCACAAGGCTCAGCTTGATTGTGCAGCTAGGCAGATTCAATTGACTCATTCGTCTGAGGATGTAATTGTCTTTGCCGCTCGGGATAATACCATCCGTCTGTTTTCTCTCAATGAGAAGGGTGAATTGGATGCCATCTCTCAAATTCCAGTCGTTTGCGAATATCAAGACGTCTTTCCAAAAGAGCTTCCAGGAATGCCTCCGCACCGGCCAGTTGAATTCGTTATTGATCTTGAGCCTGGCACGGAACCTGTGTGCAAACGTCCTTACAAGCTCGGACCTGAAGAGTTGAAGGAGCTGAAGAAGCAACTCGATATTCAAGAGAAAATGGGTCTCATCCGGCCTAGTTCTTCTCCGTGGGGTTGTGGTGTTCTTTTTGTGAGGAAGAAGGATGGAACGGACCGACTTTGTGTTGATTACCGTCCATTGAACAAGAAGACCATCAAGAACAAATATCCACTTCCCAACATCAATGAGCTGTTCGAACAACTCAAAGGTGCCCAAGTATTCTCCAAGCTTGATCTCCATATGGGTTATCATCAGATTCGAATCCATGAGCAAGATATTCCCAAGACGGCATTCAGGACAAGCTATGGTTCATATGAATACACTGTCATGTCTTTTGGCCTCGTCAACGCTCCTCCGACGTTCTCTCGCATGATGAACTTCATCTTCAACGCCTACACCAATGACTTCGTTTTGGTCTATCTCGACGACATTCTGGTTTTCTCCAAGAAGAAGCAAGATCATGCCAAGCACTTGCGTTTGGTTCTTGATAAGCTCAGAGAACACAAGTTCTATGCAAAGTTCTCCAAGTGTGAATTTTGGCTCGATGAGGTTCTTTATCTTGGTCATATCATCTCTGCCAAGGGCATTGCCGTGAATCCTGAGAAGGTGTCTGCAATTGTGAATTGGGAACCTCCTCAGAACGTGAAGCAACTCCGTAGCTTCCTCGGTCTCGCAAGCTACTGCCGAAGATTCGTTGAAAACTTTTCTAAGATTGCGAAGCCTCTCTCAAATCTTCTCCAGAAGCACGTCAAGTACGTTTGGTCTCCGGAGTGTGACATTGCTTTCAACACTTTGAAAGAGAAATTGATCACTGCTCCAGTTCTGACTCCGCCTGATGAATCCAAGCCGTATGAGGTCTTTTGTGATGCCTCTCTCCAAGGTCTTGGCGTAGTATTGATGCAAGAGAAGAAAGTTGTTGCTTATACATCTCGCTAGTTGAAGCCTAATGAGAAGAACTACCCCACTCATTATCTCGAGTTGGCGGCAGTTGTGCATGCTCTTTTGACTTGGAGACATCTTCTATTGGGAAGAAAAGTGGACATTTTCACTGATCACAAGAGTCTCAAGTACATCTTCACTCAGCCTAATCTCAACCTCAGGCAAACTCGATGGGTCGAAATGATTCAAGAGTATAATCCGAGTATCGAGTATACTCTAGGCAAGGCCAATGTGATTGCTGACGCATTGAGCAGGAAAGCTTACTGCAACAGTCTGATTCTCAAGCCTTATCAACCCGAGCTTTGTGAAGCTTTCCGCAAACTTAATCTGCAAGTTGTTCCTCAAGGTTTCCTCGCCAACCTTCAAGTCTCTCCTACCTTGGAAGACCAGATTCGCCAAGCCCAGCTTCTTGATGCTATGGTGAAAAAGGTGAAGATTGGGATTGCCAAGAGTCAACCCAAGTACAAGTTCTACCGCCTTGATGACAAGGACACTCTCTTCTTCGAGGATCGTATTGTTGTACCCAAAGGTGACCTCCGTAAAGTGATCATGAACGAGGCTCACAATTCTCTCCTCTCCATCCACCCTGGGAGCACGAAGATGTATCAGGACCTCAAGAAAGCTTATTGGTGGACTCGAATGACGCGCGAGATTGCTCAATTAGTGAATGAATGTGATGTCTGCAGAAGAGTGAAGGCAGAACACCAAAGGCCAGCTGGTCTCCGCCAACCTCTTGCCATTCCAGAATGGAAGTTTGACCACATTGAAATGGACTTCGTGACTGGGTTTCCAAAGTCCAAGCGTGGCAATGATGCTATATTCGTTGTCGTCGACAAACTCACCAAAGTGGCTCACTTTCTGCCTATCAAAGAGTCGATCACTGCAGCTCAATTGGCGGAACTCTATACCTCTCGTATTGTCTCTCTGCACGGTATTCCTCAAGTGATCTCTTCAGACCGTGGTAGCATCTTTACATCCAAGTTTTGGGATTCTTTTCAGAAGGCCATGGGCACTAACATCCGCTTCAGCACAGCTTTCCATCCTCAAACTAGCGGTCAAGTCGAGCGTGTCAACCAGATTCTTGAAGATATGCTCAGGGCTTGTGTGATCTCCTTCGGCATGAAGTGCGAGGATTGTCTTCCTTATGCTGAATTCTCCTACAACAACAATTTTCAAGCAAGTTCGGGTAAGGCCCCATTCGAAATTCTGTATGGCAGGAAGTGTCGTACCCCTCTCAACTGGTCTGAAACCGGTGAACGTCAGCTTTTGGGTAATGACTTAATCACAGAGGCAGAAGAAATGTGCAAAGTCATTCGTGATAACCTCAAAGCAGCCCAATCCCATCAGAAGAGCTACTATGATAGTAAGCACCGTGATTTGGCTTTCGAGATCGGAGATCATGTTTACCTCCGCGTCTCTCCTATGAAAGATACTTGTCGCTTCGGTATCAAAGGGAAGCTTGCCCCTAGATACGTGGGACCTTTCAAGATTGTCAGCAAAAGAGGCGACCTCGCCTATCAACTCGAGCTTCCTTCAAACTTTGCAAATGTTCATGACGTGTTCCATGTCTCTCAGCTCCAAAAGTGCTTCAAGACTCCTAACCGCACCATCAACTTCAAGGACATTGAGCTCCAAGAAGATCTCACTTATCGTGAGCACCCAGTTGCTATTCTTGAAGAGACTGAACGCAAGACTCGCAACAAGTCAATCAAATTTCTCAAAGTCAAGTGGTCACACCATTCCGACCGTGAAGCTACCTGGGAACGCGAGGATCACCTCCGTTCTGAGTACCCGGCATTCTTTCAGTCCTAGATCTCGGGACGAGATCCTTTCGTAGTGGTGGAGTGTTGTAACACCCCGGATGTAACTTTCCCAATTTGTACTCCAACTCTTGCCGTTTCCGGCGTTAAGTTATATTTATTTCCTCGGGTTCGAGTTTTTGTCTCCGTGTGTTGTTGTCGTTGTCATGAATCTCATATCATGTCATCATGTGCATTTCATTTGCATACGTGTTCGTCTCATGCATTCGAGCATTTTCCCCGTTGTCTGTTTTGCATTCCGGCGCTTCGTTCTCCTCAGGTGGTCATTTCTAGCTTTCATTCGTGTGTGGGGATTAAACATTTCCGGATTGGACCGAGACTTGTCAAGCGGCCTTGGTTTACTACCGGTAGACCGCCTGTCAAGTTTCGTATCATTTGGACTTCGTTTGATACTCCAACGGTTAACCGAGGGACCGAAAAGGCCTCGTGTGTGTTGCAGCCCAACACCCCTTCAATTTGGCCCAAAACCCACCTAAGTCTTCTCCATCATCTAGAGCGTTCGATCACGATCGCGTGTCCGAAAACCGCACCTCATTTGGACTCTCCTAGCTCTTCCTATGCCTATTTAAAGGCCCCCCAATTTTCGGATCTCCTCCTTCCCCCGAAACCCTAGGAATCGCCCCCGCACCGGCCGGACACGTCCGAATCCGGCCGGACGCGTCCGCTCCACCGCCACCAGCCAACCGCCGCCTGCCACGTCATCGCCCGCCGCCGCCACTCCCACCGCGGCCCGGGAGCCCGCGTCCGGCCCCCGCGGCCCGGTGAGCGCCGCCGCCGCCCGGGCTCGTCTCCCTCGCCCGCCCACGCCTTCCCAGTCGCCGGGATCCGCCCTGCCGCCGCGCGCCATCTCCGGCGAGGGCGCCGCCTCGCCCCGAGCCGCTCCGGTGGCCGCGCCGCCTCGACCGCGCCGTCCGGCCGCCGACGCCCCGGCCTCCGTGCTCGCCGCCGTCGCCTCCTCTCCGGCCGGCCTCCTCTCCCTCGTCGCCGACCAGCCCTCCGGCGAACTCCGGCGAACAGGGCATCTCCGGCCAGCTACAGTGCGCGCCCCTGCCTCGATTTCCGCACCGGGTCAAACCCTAGATCTCAGGGTGATTTTTTTCGTCTAAGTCCCGAAATTGCAGATCCATATGCACATGTCTGTAGCCCCGTAACTTTGCATCCGTAGCTCCGATTCATGCATATGGCATATCAAAATGTTCATCTCAGAGAGTACATCATTTTATTCCATTGCATCATTTTCATTTGAGTTCATCTTGATGCCCGAAATGCTGTTAGAAGAGGGCTACTTGAGTTAATTGTCAGATCTGCTACTCCATTTAGGTTTTTGTCATTTTTGCCATGATTAATGTGTGCATGATATGCCCTGATGTTCTACATATGTTTTGTTAAGGGTTTTGCCATCTCTCCAGAGGTGCAACCCATGTATTTTTTTGATGTGTGTGGTGACTAGTGCAAGCTTGCAAAGTGAGGCACTCGGTAATTCTATTTTCAGGGACTTAGCAATTCCACTAAGTCCCTGAGTTGTTTATCTCATGATGCCATATGTTCATGTTGTTTCCTAGTGATCCGTGCCTCTTTTGAGGATGATCAGTAAGGATGTTTTGTTAATATTGTAGTGTTCTATCCATGCATGTCTTTGTTTGCAATTATGGAGCACCCTAGTTTGAGTCAATCGAGCTCTACTTTTGCTACTTTGTGAATCTGGGCAGATTGCCAACTTGTTTGCAATTTTGCCGATGATGTTGTAGTTGATCCGTGCATGCTATGCTATTGTTCTTTCCATGTCTAGCTTGAATTTTGTGCCTTCTTGATGGATGTATGCTTGTCTTGCCATGACTTGCTCCGTAGTGAGTGCATCGAGCTTGTAAACATGCCTACTTGAGTTATGTTTCAGCATGCTCCCGTTTTCACTAAGTCTGAAAACTGATTATGTTTTTGCTATGTTCACGTGCTTGTTAGTATATTTTGTGATCCCTTTTGGCTCAAGGTCACTAAGAGACTTTTGTTAAGATCTTTGAGTAGCTCCATGCCATGCTTTACTTTGCCATGTTCAGGTCCTTTAGCATGTAGTTTTGCTGCTCCGAAGAGGGCTACCTGATCTGAAATTCCAGACAAGTGTTAATTTCACTAAGTCTGAGATCTGTTTGCCATATGCATTTTTGCCATGCTTGTTTGAACCTGTTAATGGATGAATTGGCCGTAGCTCAGTGCTAGACTTTTGTTAAGCATCTTGAATGCATACCTGCCATGTATTTTGTTGTCTTGTTTGGGTGCTGTAGCATGTTCATCTCATTGCATTTAGATGACTACTTGTTGTAAATCGCAGACCAGAGTCATTTTTGAATCGCTTGCCATTTCCAAACCGTAACTCCGATTCCGGCGTTCTTTATATCGTTTTCAAGCGATTTCATCTCATCTTTCCAGTGGCACACTTGGAATTCCAAGTTGAGGCTAGGTTCATGCATTCCCTGTCATATCTTACATTTTGCATCCCGCATCGCATCCCGCATAGTATATCATCTTTGCATCGTCTTGTTTGATCCTTGCACGTGGTTGATTGTGTCCTTGTTGCTTGTTTTTCTTGTTTGGGTAGAGCCGGGAGACGAGTTCGCTAACGAGGAGCCCGTTGAGTTTGCTTTTGAGGATCCAGTCAACTCTGATAACTGTGCAGGCAAGATGATCATACCCTCGAAATCACTACTATCTTTGCTATGCTAGTTCGCTCGCTCTTTTGCTATGCCAATGCTACGGTGCCTACCACGTGCTTGCAAGCCTCCCAAATTGCCATGTCAAACCTCTAACCCACCTTTGTCCTAGCAAACCGTTTATTGGCTATGTTACCGCTTTGCTCAGCCCCTCTTATAGCGTTGCTAGTTGCAGGTGAAGATCGGAGGCCATTCCTTGTTGGAACCATTTATTTACTTGTTGGGATATCATTATATTATCTTGTTATCTTAATGCATCTATATACTTGGTAAAGGGTGGAAGGCTCGGCCTCTCGCCTAGTGTTTTGTTCCACTCTTGCCGCCCTAGTTTCCGTCATATCGGTGTTATGTTCCCGGATTTTGCGTTCCTTACGCGATTGGGTTATAATGGGAACCCCTTGATAGTTCGCCTTGATTAAAGCTTTTCCAGCAATGCCCAACATTGGTTTTACCATTTGTCACCTAGCCTTTTTTCCCTTGGGTTCTGCAGACTCAAGGGTCATCATTATTTTAACCCCACGGGGCCAGTGCTCCTCTGAGTGTTGGTCCAAACTGTCAGCCGCCGGTGGCTACCAGGGGCAACTCTGGGCTGGCCTACCGGA
Organism: Triticum urartu; assembly: GCF_003073215.2. NCBI lineage: Eukaryota > Viridiplantae > Streptophyta > Magnoliopsida > Poales > Poaceae > Triticum > Triticum urartu. The sequence goes on along the minus strand of NC_053024.1, from coordinate 548,936,811 downwards.
AGTTTAGACAATCTGAGTGTGCCCTGAGAACGAGCCATGTGCACCTCCTATCAGGATTTGTCGGCACATTCGGGCGGTGTTGCTGGTCTTTTTTTAACCTGTCGAAGTGTCTTGAATTACCAAGATACCGAGTCTGATCGGAACATCTTGGGAGGAGGTCTATTCCTTTGTTGACCGTGAGAGCTTGTCATGGGCTAAGTTGGGACTCCCCTGCAGGGATTTGAACTTTCGAAAGCCGTGCCCGCGGTTATGGGCAGATGGGAATTTGTTAATGTCCGGTTGTAGATAACTTGTACCTTAACTTAATTAAAATGAATCAACGGAGTGTGTTACCGTGATGGCCTCTTCTCGGCGGAGTCCGGGAAGTGGACACAGTGTTGGAGTAATGTTTGCGCAGGTTGTTCTCCAGTTTCTCGCTCACGCTTTGCCTCCTCTTCTCGCTCTCTTTTGCGAATAAGTTAGCTACCATACTTGCTAGTCGCTTGCTGCAGCTCCACTTATATTTACCCTACCATACCTATAAGCTTAAATAGTCTTGATCGCGAGGGTGCGAGATTGCTGAGTCCCTGTGGCTCACAGATTACTATTACACCAGATGCAGGGCCTGATGATTCCGCTCCAGGAGACGCACTTGAGCTCAAGTGGGAGTTCGACGAAGACTCTCAACGTTACTATGTTTCCTTTCCCGATGATCAGTAGTGGTGCCCAGTTGGGGGTGATTGGGACCGTGTCGCATGTTGGGTTCTCTTTTATTTTGGCGCCGTAGTCGGGCCATTAGTGTTTGGATGATGTAATGTTATTCATGTACTTGATTGACGTGGCGAGTGTAAGCCAACTATGTTATCTCCCCTTTATTATTTATATTACATGGGATGTTGTGAAGATTGCCTAACTTGCGACATATGCCTTCAATGCGATTATGCCTCTAAGTCGTGCCTCGACACGTGGGAGATATAGTCGCATCGAGGGTGTTACAAAATAGCCGCCCCCTACAACCACTAGCTGGTTGGCTGCTCTGAGAGAAACTGACACTTGTCATTTGAGAGCAACCCATCCTCCGAGGACTTTGAGCGAAAATCATCAAGTGAGGAAAAACCAAAAACCCAAAACCCAAACACCTACAAACCCCAAGTGATTGAGCATCACTGAAGAGATTGATCCTGAGTGGATCCGACGCTTGTTACCTTTGAAGACTGTGCTTCTTCCAGACGGTTAGGCGCCATGGTCTAGAGCATCCAAGAGGAATTGTGGATCGCCGGGTGACCAAGTTTGTGAAGGTTTGGAAGTCGCCTGAAGACTTACCACGAGTGATTGGACGAGGTCTATGTGACCTTAGTTCAAGGAGAATACGTTGAGGACTGGGTGTCTTGGACTAAGTGTCCTTGACTGGGTGTCCGAGACTATGTGTCCTCAAGTTTAAATACTCAGCCGCTCCAACTAGACGTACAACTGAGACAGTAGTTGGAACTGGTCTACCAAATCATTGTCTTCACCGAGCTTACTGGTTCTATTTCCTCAACTCTTTCATTTCCTCATAACTGTGTTGTATGTTTGTTCATATCTGTGTTTGAAGACTTTGACTGAAGACTTTCTCAATTTCCTCAGTTCAATTTCTTCAGTCTATTTGTCTTCATCCTGTGTTATCATGTGATTACGCTTTCTGTACTCTGTGCCTGTCTTCATTTCATCCTGATGACTAGGCTTGTATTCTGTTGTGTTTACTTTTGAATACTTATTCCGCTGCTAGTAGTTCTTCGCTAAGGAATTTCCTCACCGGCAAATTCCTCAGTGAAGAATTTCATAAAAATCGCCTATTCACCCCCCCTCTAGTCAATATAACGCACTTTCATATCCTATGTTCCGCTCTATCGGCTAGGGTAGTAAAGGGAGAACTACTGCGATTGTGCTACCGGTTCACCTGGTGATGCACCTCAGTAGAGAAAGCCAAAAACTGACTGTCATGATGCGGCAAGAGCTGGTCAACCACTCGATGACTTATCGGAGTCTCTAGCGATTCCTCCGTGTCACACGATGGACCTCTTTTCCGGTCAATTATGTAAACGCATCGTATGAATAAGCCGCATACATACTAGGGGCTATGTCGTAGACCCACCATAAAATTCCTATGGCTAAGTGAAAGTGTTAGCATCCTATACTCTGGTTGCCTGGTTCGCCGCATTGACACCTCCTTTACAGACCAAGACGTTGGGTCAAGAGTGATCATATGCTTTTTCGAACACCCCTATACTTCCTACAAGGAGGCTGAAGCCGACGACTGGAAATCTTTCAGTTTATATTAAAACGGTCGCATAGGAGGAACACAAGCTTTCAAGCACAATATACAAATAGATTCACTATAAAATTGTCTTGAACAATTCTTATACACCTCACTCGAACATCATGTCTTTCGAGCATTGACCCTCTATCAAGCGGGCGGCTACTAGGACGTCTTCAAAATAATGCTCCGGTTCGTGGTGGTCCTTGCCTTTGGGCGGACTCTTCACCGCAACATCGATGGCCTTCATATTCCCCCAGAATGTCTTGACTCAGGCAAAAGCCATCCGTGCATCCTCAATGCACGCCGATCGCTTCATAGCATTGATACGCGACACTACGTCAACAAGCCGCTATACCAAGCCAAAGTAACTATTCAAAACAGGCTCAAGTGGCCATAACCGGATTATGACGTTCTTCATAGCAGCACCGGATATCCTATGAAGCTCGGCCCACTGGGACATCTGCTCATTCAGCAATAGGGGGCGCTTCAAGGTGCCGAACTGTGACCAGAAAAGCTTCTCCATTGCGTACCCCTCTCGCGCCTGATAATACTGTGCCGCATCGGAAGAACTCTTCGGCAAGTCTAAAAACTCGTCCGGAGAACTCCACAATTGGTTCAGCTAAGCATAGTTCGGATCGTCGAACTTAGCATGTAGCAAAAATGGCTTACCAGCCGCAATCTCCCCAGCTTCCTGGATCTCCTCATGGGCCGCTCTGGATTCAGACCGTGCTTCTCTTGCTTCTCGTAAATCCTTTTCAATTTCGGCCGTTTTGGCTTCTTTCTCCTTCTCAAGGAGCTCACAGTGGCTGGCAGCACTTTTTAGCTCAAGCGCCATCATGGATATCTTCTCATCGTCTTGATGCAGAGCAGCCCGTTCGGCTTCTAACTCAGTTGATGCCTTCTCGACAGCCGCATTACTACACCGGGTCCGCTCCTTGGCCCGGGCTAGCTCAGCCCGAAGAATTTCAATGGCGGCAGCACCATCTGCAGCCAGGTACAGCTTTCAGCATCATGCTTATATCACAAAACTGTATGTACAAAGACTCCTCTGAATACATACCTTGCGACTCTTCAAGACGCATATTGATCAACGTAATGTCATCCCCGGCCACATCAAGCTTCCGTTGTAGTTCGGCAATATCCGCAGTCCGGGAAGTAGCCAGGGGGAAGCAGCCTGTGTTCAAAGTTAATTAGATTAGTCCTCCAAAATTTCTTCTTGATCCTCCGTTCGCCTCCCATGGGAAGCCAATCGGAGTCTCAGGGGCTACTGTATATACACAAGTGTATTTTCTGAATAAAATACAAATACATAATTGCACATGTTACATTACAAACCTCGAAGCCTCTCAGCAGGCTCGCAAAGGCCTCGTCCAATCCGCTCTTCGCGGATAGGACCTTTTCAACCACTGTACCCATCAAGGTACGATGTTCCTCTGAAACAGACGCCTGTCGCAGCATGTTCGTCAAGATATCCGGCACCTCTAGATCTCCGGAGGCAGCTGCAGAAGTACGGTCACCTTTGAAGGGACCCGTTTATTTGTATCCGGCTGCATTCCGAACTGTTCGGGGTCTTCATTGTTGTTCCCCGGACCCTGGGCCACCGAAGTATCACCTTCGTATAACATCTTCATCATCCCTTGCACAACTTGTTGGTCGGGGGAGACCCTCCGCGACGACACCTCAAGATCGTCTGCCCTATTGGATGGAGAGGCCGGTGGGGGCATCTCACTTTTCCATCATCTCCGGGAGAAGGTCCCCCGAGGAAGAGGATTGTTGAAGGGGACTACGCGCTGGGCTGCAAAAACTGTATATTTCAGGCATCATATGAAAAGAATGGGATATGTTTAGAAGAGCCATGTTCACTTACGATTGGGCCGGAGGCTCCTCCTCGTCATGAGACTGCGCTTCAACGTCCTCCAGGCCCAGGCTACCTCCCAAAGGCATCTTGCCTCGCTTAGGAGCCTGCTTCTCCCAATCTTCGGAGGCGGCCCTCTTCTTCTTTGGAGGGAAAGAGATAGTGGCCCCCTTTACTTTTGTCTTCGGACGAGGGGATTTTTATTCCTCCGGACATAAAGTCCGAGGTCCCTTGGGAATAGAGGCCTTCCTTGGTCCTCTTGTCCTCCGCCTCGTCCTCCTTCTCTGGCATCTGGTATGGTGTTGGGGCCAGCATCCTTGTTAGGACAGGATTCGCTGGACCCTTGGGCAGAGGGGCCGAACACATAATCAGTTCTGCCTTCTTTATCCAGCCCTGGAAAAAGATAGCCTGCTCAGTATCATATTACTGTATGCATGACCGCAAAGTATTCGAGAGCCAAGTGCTTACCGGGGTATCCGGGCGATTACAGTTGAGGCCAGCGTCCTTAGCAGTATCCGGCCAATGTTTCCTCTTCCCGAAAAATAACTTCCACATCCCTTCATGTGTGGCGCCGAAGAAGTGTTGGAGGGTCTGTGGTCCTTCTGGATTAAACTCCCACATGCGGCGAGGCCGGGCTGGCAGGGCAGGGTTCGGCAGACTAACATCACTTGAATCACACTAACGAGATCGATATCTCTCTCGAGGAGGGTTCGGATGCGACTTTGTAAGGTCTACACTTCATCAACCGACCCCCAGTCCAGCCCCTTGTTAACCCATGATGCAAGCTATGACGGTGGGCCAGGACAGAAAGTGGGTGCAGCAACCCACTTAGTACTGCGGGGCTCTGTAATGTAAAACCACTCCCGTTGCCAGTAATTGGAAGTCTCGGTAAAGGAACCTTTTGGCCAGGGAGTGTTGGCGAGTTGGCTGATTGTAGCACCACCGCACTCCACATGTTCCCCGTTGGCTATCTTCGGTTTCACACTAAAGGTCTTGGGCCATAAGCCGAAGTGTGGGGGGATTCGAAGGAAGGCCTCGCATGTAATGATAACGCCGAGACATGGAGAATCGAGTCTGGGGCAAGGTCGTGAAAATCCAGTCCGTAATAAAACATTAGCCCCCGGACGAAGGGGTAAAGCGCAAACCCTAACCCCCGGAGGAAGTGGGGGATGAACACAACCCTCTCGTCGGATCTGGGGGTCGGAATAACTTGTCCTTGAGCAGGAAGCCGGTGGTGGATCTCTGCAGTCAGATATCTGGCTGCCCTAAGCTTTGCAATATCCTCCTCTGTAACGGAGGAAGCCACCCATTGGCCTTGGGAGCTGGATCTGGACATGATGGGAAGGCTGAAAGCAATGGAGTCGAACCTTGGGTGTTGGAACTCGGGGTTGGGAAGGCTGAGGAGAAGTTTGGCGTAAAAAAGACAGCCCTTGGTTCCTTTATAAAGGCCTCCAGTATTGAACGCCTCCTCCTAAAGCCTAAGAACCAGCCTATTCCTAAGGAATCTTCCCTGCAGGACGATTGGGTTACCACGCCTGTATTGATGAAAATCCCGCAATAAGGGGGCACGATCCCTGCTTCGACAAGACGTGCCAGTAAAAACCATGCCCCCAAAAAACATGGAACGGCGGAACAGGAAACGGATCGAAATAAAGGCCGGGAGGGCGTGACGTCACATTATTAAAGTTGTCAGCAGATCGGATTCATGAAAGTGCTATACCCTCTACAGCTATGCGTTGTAGATCCGGACACGTTCGTTTTGTCCGAAGACTATTTTTTGAAGTTCAGAAGGAGGATCCCGCCTTGCAATGCCGAAGACAGCACTACACGCCGGATACCTTGTCATTGAAGCCAGGTTCAGGGGCTACTGAGGGAGTCCTGGACTAAGGGGTCCTCGGGCGTCCGGCCTGTTATCTATGGGCCGGACTGATGGGCTGTGAAGATATGAAGACCGAAGACTGTACCCGTGTCTGGATGGGACTCTCCTCGACGTGGAAGGCAAGCTTGGCGAACAACTATGAAGATTCCATATTATGTAACCGACTCTATGTAACCCTAGATCCCCTGGTGTCTATATAAACCGAAGGACTTAGTACAGATAGGGGATACTCAATACCGTAGTCCTACAGGCTAGAATTCTAGGGTTTAGCTAGTACGATCTCGTGGTAGATCAACTCTTGTAACACTCATATTCATCAAGATCAATCAAGCAGGAAGTAGGGTATTAGCTCCATAGAGAGGGCCCGAACCTGGGTAAACATCGTGTCCCCTGTCTCCTGTTACCATCAACCTTAGACGCACAGTTCGGGACCCCTACCCGAGATCCGCCGGTTTTGAGACCGACACCTACCCTCCCCCCCCCCGGGCGCGCCACCTGCCTCATGGGTCCCATGGTGCTCCTCCGACCTCAACTCCAACTCTATATATTCGTGTCCGGGGAGAAAAAAACCAGAGATAAGCATTAATCGCGTTTTACGATACGGAGCCGCCGCCAAGCCCTAAACTCTCTCAGGAGGGCTGATCTGGAGTCCGTTCGGGGCTCCGGAGAGGGGAATCCGTCGCCATCGTCATCATCATCCTTCCTCCATCACCAATTTCATGATGCTCACCGCAGTGCGTGAGTAATTCCATCGTAGGCTTGTTGGACGGTGATGGGTTGGATGAGATTTATCATGTAATCGAGTTAGTTTTGTTAGGGTTTGATCCCTAGTATCCACTATGTTATGATATCGATGTTTCTATGACTTTGCTATGCTTAATGCTTGTCACTAGGGCCCAAGTGCCATGATTTCAGATCTGAACCTATTATGTTTTCATGAATATATGTGAGTTCTTGATCCTATCTTTCAAGTCTATAGTCACCTATTATGTGTTATGATTCGTTAACCCCGAAGTGACAATAATCGGGATACTAACTGGTGATGACCGTAGTTTGAGGAGTTCATGTATTCACTATGTGTTAATGTTTTGGTCCAGTACTCTATTAAAAGGAGGCCTTAATATCCCTTAGTTTCCAATAGGACCCTGCTGCCACAGGAGGGTATGAAAAAAGATGGCATGCAAGTTCTTTTCCATAAGCACGTATGACTATATTCGGAATACATGCCTACATTACATTGATGAACTAGAGCTAGTTTTGTGTCACCCATCATTGATCAATTGCCTATAAGCTTTTCATATATTGTTCTTCGCTCATTTATTTTTGCGTTGCTACTGTTACAATCACTATAAAACCAAAAATATTACTTTTGCTACTGTTACCACTACTATCATATTACTTTGCTACTAAATACTTTGTTGCAGATATTAAGTTTTTAGGTCTAGTTGAATTGACAACTCAGCTGCTAATACTTGAGAATATTCTTTGGCTCCCCTTGTGTCGAATCAATAAATTTGGGTTGAATACTCTACCCTCGAAAACTGTTGCGATCCCCTATACTTGTGGGTTATCAATGACCAAGGGTATCAAAACTTGCAAAGCATAATGGGTATGGAATGGTTAAGTGGTGAGGTTTCAGCAAGCACTAAGCATTTATATACGGCTAACTTACGAGTACAAGATTAAGAAGATTAAACAATGCATAATCGGTCGTGAACTAGTAATGATCAATAAGTGATCCTGAACACCTACTTACGAGTCATACATAACCCCACCGTGTTCTCTTGTCGAACTCCCTGAAAAATAGATGATCACGGTAACGCACATGGTTGGTGTATTTTATTTGAAGTTTAGTATCAAGTTCGCTAGAACCGCATATCATATATTTCCAAGTCTCCACATAACCGCGGGCATAGTTTTCCGAAAGATATAACCCTGTAGGGGTGCTCCAATTTGGCCATCATTAATTACCAGAACCTGCGTTGAAAGACCTCAACCTCGGGATAGCCCGAAGTATCCTCGGAATCCCGGTGCACAAGACATTCGACTAAGGTAAAACAAATCCAGCAAGCCCTCCTGACGTGTCCAAACCCCGATAGGAGCCGTGCGTATCTCGATATTAGGCCATGATAGGATGGGACAAGATACGAGTAAAACTAGACCTCGAGTTTCCCCGTGGTGGCCCCGCAGGCTGCCCGTTTTGGACCAGCACCATCAGCACTGGCCCACCTGTATTACGTTGAATTAGTCTGCGGGTAGCGCTAATTCCCTATGCGTTAATAAATTATCAGTATTATTATGTTGGAAAATTTTAACACCAAGGGTGGGCCTTCCTGGAAGAGTTTTATATTCAAAGACGGATTTTCAAGGGGGGCCATAACACCCCAAGTGTGTTAGGAGCGCTCATCAAGGAACATAACACCCGTATTACGAAAACTAGGGCGGTAGGAGTGGAACAAAACACTAGACAAGAGGGAGAGATGGCACGACCTCGACACCATGGGCAGGTGGAGCCTTGCTCCAGTCAAGGCGGAGGGGAAGCGAGGAGGTGGCTACAGTATTTGGTTGGAGGAGATCCTGAGGGGAAACAGATGAGGTGTGCTACTTGTGAGCTGCATTAGGATTTCCTCAAAGAGGAGAGGATGATGTAGTATAGTAGCGATATGTTTTTTTCCCTCAGTTAAGAACCAAGTTTATCGATCTAGTAGGAGAACCACACAACACCTCGTTAATAGCACCTACACTCAAAATAACAAATACTTGCACCCAACGCAAACAAGGGGTTGTCAGTCCCTTGGCAGTTAATTGCAAGGATCAAATATCATAGTGATAGATAGATAAACAAAAAACACAAAATGAAATAAAGTAAATAAATTGCAAGGTATTTTTGGATTTTAATATATGATTAAAATAGACCCAGGAGCCATAGTTTTCACTAGAGACTTCTCTCTTGAACATAACATATAGTGGGTAAACAAATTATTGTTGGGAAATTGATAGAAAAAGCACATATTATGATGATATCCAAGGCAATGATCATGTATATATACATCACGTCCGAGACAAGTAGACCGACTCCTGCATGCATCTACTAATATTACTCCACACATCGACTGCTATCCAACATGCATCTAGAGCATTAAGTTCATAAAGAATGGAGAAACACCTTAAGCAAGATGACATGAAGTAGACAAAGTAAACCCAATTAATATGAATAAACCCCATCTTTTTATCCTTAGTGGCAATGATACAAGTACGTGTCATGTCCCTTTCTGTCACTGAGATTGAGCAACGCAAAATCGAACCCATCACAAAGCACATGCCCCATTGCAAGATAAATCAATCTAGTTAGCCAAACCAAACGGATAGATCGAAGAGAAATACAAAGCTATAACCATCATGCATAAAATAGTTCAGAGGAGACTGAAATAATATTCGTGGATAATCTGATCATAAACGCACAATTCATAGGATCCCAACAAACACGCCGCAAAAAAGGATTACATCGAATAGATCTCCAAGAACATCGAGGAGAACATTGTATTGCGGATTAAAGAGAGAGAAGAAACCATATAGCTAGTAGCTATGGACTCGTAGCTCTATGGTAAACTACTCACACATCATCGGAAGGGCAGCAAGCTTGACGTAGAGGCCCTCCATGATCGATTCCCCCTCCGACGGAGTACAGGAAAAGGTCTCCAGATGGGATCTCCAAAAGAACAGAAACTTGCGGTGGCGGAAGAAGTATTTTGGGTGGCTCCCTAATGTACGGGTAATATTTGGTAATTTATAGGTCTGGAATTAGGTTAAGAGGTGACACGAGGGGCCAACAAGCTTAGGGGGCGCGCCAGGCAGGCTTGCCGCTGCCTCTTAGCACTCCAGGTCTTCTCGCGAAGCTTCTAGGGTCCCTTCTGGTACAGAAAAAACGTCAAAATGTTTCATAGGTTTGGACTCCGTTTGATACTGATTTTCTGAAAAACCAAAAAATAGCAACTGGCACTAGGCACTAGGCGTAAGTGCATCTAGTGCCACCCCTAGTTGGTTTTGGAGTATTGACGACAAACCTAGTTGTGGGACTAATGTGTTTGTGAGAATTGTAGGATAACACAGGTAGAAGTCCCTCATTGATTCGGTTTTCCTACCAGAGATGACCCCTAAAAATGTATGAAGACATTGAAGTCAAAGGTGGTATATGAAGATATTCACATTGAAGACTATGACAAGAGAAGACACCACATGAAGCCTATGGAACTCGAAGACTTAGATCTTTCGTAGTTCTCTTTCTTCTGTGTTGAGTCATAGGAACCACCGTACTGTTAAGTGGGGTCCAAGAGAACCAGTCAGAATGACTGAAGTGATGCCTAACCAAAACCTATGTCTTCGAGTGAAGACTATGAGAGCGAATCTTGTCCAGAGTCGGACAAGTCAGCTTTGCTTGTAGCCCAAGTAAAGTTGTCGTGTGAGTTTGAAATCTGACCGTTGGAACACGTATCAGTTCCTTAGTGACCCAGGGTCATTTTGGACAAATCAGGTCGGGTTGCCAAGTGGCTATAAATAGCCCACCCCCTACAACCATAAACGGTTGGCTGTTCAGATTCAGAGTACGGCTTTTGTCGTTTGAGAGCAACCCACCTCGAAGCCTTTGAGAGAGAATTCCTTGCGAGGATAAAGCCCTAACCACCCAGAGCCAAAGAGAATTAGGCATCACTTAAGTCTTCTTGTCTGTGTGATCTGAAGACTTATTACACTTGAGGACTGTGCATCCTCCAGCCGGTTAGGCGTCGCGTTCTGAGCATCCAAGAGACATTGTGGATTCCCGGTGAACGAAGTCTGTGAAGGTTTGGGAGTCTACCTTGAAGACTTACCAGACTGATTGGGCGAGGTCTGTGTGACCTTAGCTCAAGGGGAATACGGTGAGGATTGGGTGTCCTGAGCTGCGTGTTCAGGACTGGGTGTCCGGGACTGTGTGTCCTAAGGTTTAAATACCTAGCCGCCCTAACCAGACGTACAGTTGTCACAGCAACTGGAACTGGTCCAACAAATCATTGTCTTCAACGAGTCACTGGTTTCATCTTCCCTTCCCTTTACTTACTGTTACTCCTTGTGAATTCATTGTATGTTCGCACTATCGTTTGTCTTCACTGAGTGACTGCGTGTTCTGTGTGGCTTCACAATATCTTCCTACCTGATCCTTACTACATTGCTGTATTAGTCATTGTGCTTTCACTCTATTGAATACTTCACTATGGCTTGCCTAGTGTAGTCTACCTTCCACTGCAGGGTATTAGGTTTATTTCTATCGTTTGTCTTCATAACTTCCATGTTTTGAAGACTTTCATAAAAATCGCCTATTCACCCCCCCCCTCTAGTCGATATAACGCACTTTCAATTGGTATCAGAGCAAGGTGCTCCCTTGTTCTGTGTGATTCGGTTTAACCACCTGGAGTTTTAGCTATGTCGACTGCAGGGATAATTAAAGTCTCTGCTGCGTGCCCCGTCTTCGATGGAACTGAATATCCCTACTGGAAGAATAAGATGCGCATGCATCTTGAAGCCATTGACGTCGACCTATGGTATTCGTCATGAACGGTGTTCCCAAGGCTGGAGAAGGTGTCACTGCTGCTGATGTCAAGAAGTTCGTTCAACTGGGCTCTACTGCCAAGAATATCATCTGTGGTCATCTGACCAAAGGACAGTATGGCCGTGTGAGTGCTTTGGAAACATCTAAGCTGGTCTGGGACTGGCTCTCCAAGGTCAATGAAGGCGTCTCAACTCAGAGAGATCAGAGAATCAGTGTCCTTCGCAACCTCTTCAACTGCTTCAAGCAAAATGACAATGAGAATGTCCAGCTCACATTTGACCGACTCACTGACATCACAAATGAGCTTCAAGCCTCGGCGCTACTGAGATCACCAAGCATGAAGTCGTCAAGACACTACTGAGATCACTTGACAGTTCGTTTGACACCCTAGCCCTGATGATTCAAGAACGTCCTGATTTCAAGACACTCGAGCCGTCTAACATACTTGAGAGGCTCAACACACATGAGTTTCAGCTTTCTGAGAAAAGAGATATCTACGGTCCAAACTATGGGTGAACTCGTGCCTTGAAGGCAAAAGCTGTCTCCTCATCTGAAGAAGAATCTGACAGTAGTTCTGATGATCCTGAAGACATTGGAAGGGAACTTGCTATGCTTGTCAAGAAGTTCCAAAAATTCACCAAGAAGAAAGGCTTCAGAAAGTCTTCCCGATCAAGATCAAGGAATGATGAAGCTTCTGCTCATGACTACAAGAAGAAAACATGTCACAAGTGCAAGAAACCTGGCCACTTCATCTCTGAGTGTCCACAGTGGGACAATGAGAACAAAAAGAAGAAGAAGAGCAAGGAATATGACTCTGACGATAAGAAGAAGAAGAAGAAATACTCAAAGTCTTCTTCCAAGTCTTCCTCAAAGTCTTCATCACACAAGAAGAGATCATCTGTCAAGGCACGTGCGTTTGTTGGCAAGGAAATGGATTTAGAGGAGGAGTCCATTTCTGAGGAGGTGGAGGTGGAGTCTGAGGAGGAGTCCGATTCAGGCGTCGCAAGTCTGGCTACAGCATACGTTGCCAAGTCCATCTTCAACACTGAAGACAATGACTTCATCACCGACACCAATGCAAATGACAAGGACTACTCCGCTTCTACCTACTGCTTCATGGCACGCGGTGCCAAGGTAAACACACGCACTACTCACTATCAAACATCTAGTGACGATGACTCTGATTGTGGTTCAAAACCCAGCTACAAAACACTTGCTAAAATTGCAACTGAACCATAGAAAGCTATGGAACATATTCAAAAACTGTTAGACAGAAGCGATGATCTGTTAGGTGCTGAAATGACTCGATCTGAATCCTTAATTGAAGACATAAAAAATCTTCACGTTAAGTATCAGGAACTTGAAAGTCGTCATGAAACTCTCTCAACAACTCATGAAAAGCTTTCCTATGATTATCTTCAAAGGAAGCAAGATCTTGAGAAATTGAGAGCGGCTCATGAAGATCTTCAAAAGGAAAACGAGTCACTTCGCGCCAAACAGATCAGTTCCGCTCAGGAAGGATTTGAACCACCATGTCTTAAATGCATTGAGCGTGATAATGCTACTTCTGTTGCTGAATGTTCTACTGCTACTACTGTTGCAATATCTTCAACTGTTGACGTGGTAACTAACCCCTCTGCTGAGGATACCACTGCTATTGCTGATGAGAATGCTAGGTTGAAGACATTGCTTGAAACAGGGATGTACAAAAGTCTTAAAGGGCATCAGACACTGTGTGATGTCCTCAAAAAGCAGATTCTGAACCGAAACCCGAGGAAAGAGGGTGTTGGGTTCGTAAGGAAAATGAATGCTGATGGCTCTTACTGGAAACCTGAGCAGTACCCCAAAACCACGTGGGTTGCTGCAAAGGAACCTTCAGCAGATCCATCCAATCTATCTGGCTTCACTTGTGCTAACCCCATTATCATTGATGAATCCCTTGATGCAAACTATAAACTGTTTAAGAATCAGAATGGTGAAGTGTTTGCCAGGTACATTGGTACTAACTGCAGGAATGGACCGCCTATGAAGAAGATCTGGGTTCCGAAAAGGTGTCTGGAGAATCTTCTTGTGAATGTCATCATGACACCTCACGTGAAGAAGACAAACCTCATATCAAAGGCTTCATACGGTCCAAAGGCTTCATACAGACAGAGGACTCACATGAGTCGCACTAACGCAAATGTTTTGCAGGGAAACCATACTCAGGCATATGAATATGAGAGAGGTTCATCAAACCGCCATGTTCATAAGACGAAGAACTATTCTGCTTATTCTTATGAGTACTATTGTCCACTTGCAAGACTGTTTGCTAGGGCTCCAAAGCCAAAGTTCTCAGATGCTGCACTTAGACTTATTGCTTCTAAGCCACCCTTGAAGATGTGGGTGGCTAAGAAAGCTTAACTCTCTTTTGCAGGGAAAGGTCTCCAGCAGAAAACCAAAATCGTCTGACGCTATTGCTGGGGACCTTAAACATCTTGTAGGGCGCAAGATCAAATGCCCGAATGGTCTTACTATGTACTTCGTTCCTGAATCACTTGCTACTCTCCCTATTAGTCCTAATCTGGATCTAAGCTTTCATAACCCACTGGTTCGTCAAATGTTTTTGCTTCACAATGCTCTTGGTGAAGCCTATCCCCCTAACTGCACTGTAGGGTACGACACCAGCGTCTTCAGAATGGATTATTGATAGTGGGTGTACAAATCACATGACTGGCAAAAGAAGCCTTCTTATGGACTCAACCTTACGTCCATCCGACAAGAGCCACATCACATTTGCTGACACTTGTAAAATTAAGGTATTGGGTCTAGGTAGAGTTGCAATATCAAGGGATCAACACATGGATAAAGTCATGCTTGTTGAATCCCTTGGCTTCAACTTAATGTCTGTCTCAATGCTTTGCGATTTAAACATGATCGTAATATTTGGAAAATATCGTTGTCTTGTTCTAATGGAATCTGACAAGTCTCTAGTATTTGAAGGGTATCGAAAAGATGATTTGTACGTGGTAGATTTCTCAGCAGGACCACAGCTTGCCGTATGTCTTCTAGCAAAAGCTTCAGAATGCTGGCTCTGGCATCGAAGGCTTGGGCATGCTGGCATGAGGAACTTCCACACCCTGGCAAAGAAGAAGCATGTCATAGGCATCGAGGGCGTCAAGTTCAAGAAAGATCACTTATGTGGTGCCTGTGAGGCAGGAAAGATGACGAGGGCCAAACATCCCTCGAAGACAATCATGACCACTACTCGACCCTTCGAACTGCTTCACATGGATCTTTTCGGTCCCACTCATTACTCAACTCTTACTACTACTGCTTGTCTCTATGGCTTTGTCATTGTTGATGATTATTCTAGATATACTTGGGTGCACATAATCCTTTACAAGACTGAAGTGCAGGATGTCTTCAGACGCTTCACCAATCGAGCAATGAACAACTATGGCACCAAGATAAAGCATATCAGAAGTGACAATGGCACTGAATTCAAGAACACTGGCCTTGATACATATCTTGATACCTTGGGCATCACAAATTTCTATGGGCACTTCGCATTCGTCTCAATAACAGAACCCAAGAAAGTTGAAGAAGCCTTAATGGAACCTGAATGGATTCAAGCTATGCAAGAAGAGCTTCAACAGTTTGAGCTGAATAATGTATGGGAACTAGTTAAGCGTCCTGATCCACGGAAGCACAATATAATAGGCACCAAATGGATATACCGCAACAAGCAAGATGAGCATTGTCAAGTTGTCAGAAACAAAGCTCGTCTCGTTGCTCAAGGATATACTCAAGTGGAAGGCATTGACTTCGATGAAACATTTGCTCCTGTGGCTAGACTTGAAGCCATACGCATACTGCTGGCCTATGCAAATCATCATAACATACTTCTATATCAAATGGATGTGAAGAGTGCTTTTCTCAATGGCAAGATTGAAGAAGAAGTGTATGTTGCACAACCGCCTGGCTATGAAGATCCAAAACATCCTGACATGGTATACAAGCTCAACAAGGCACTATATGGCCTCAAACAAGCCCCTCGGGCCTGGTATGACACACTCAAATACTTCCTGAAGAGAAAAGGCTTCATACCTGGTTCCCTAGACCCCACTCTCTTCATGAAGACATATGATGGTGAACTGTTTGTGTGACATTATCTTCGGCTGCACCAATCAGAAGTACAGTGAAGAGTTTGGATATATGATGCAAGAGCAATATCAAATGTCTATGATGGGAGAGCTGAAGTTCTTTCTCGGTCTTCAAATACGACAACAACGCAACGACATCTTCATATCTCAAGAGAAGTATCTCAAAGATTGCCTGAAGAAGTTCGGTATGCAAGACTGCAAAGGCTTCACGACGCCAATGCCAGCCAACATCATCTGGGTCCTGACGACAATGGTAAAGAGTTCGATCAAAAGGTATACCGCTCCATGATTGGTTCTTTACTTTATCTATGTGCATCTAGGCCAGATATTATACTTAGTGTTTGCATGTGTGCTCGATTTCAAGCGGCACCAAAGGAGTCGCATCACTTAGCTGTGAAGCGAATTCTTCGATAGTTGGCTCACACCCCAACTCTAGGATTATGGTATCCAAAGGGCTCAGAGTTTGATCTGGTTGGATTCTCAGATGCTGATTATGCTGGTGAAAAAGTTGATCGCAAGTCTACATTAGGCACATGTCACTTTCTGGGACGATCACTTGTATGTTGGTCTTCAAAGAAGCAGAACTGTGTATATCTCTCCACTGCTGAATCTGAATACATTGTTGCTGGATCTTGCTGCGCTCAACTTCTGTGGATGAAGCAAACGCTCAAAGACTATGGCATTCATCTGAAGCAAGTGCCACTCTACTGCGACAACGAAAGCGCCATCAAGATTGCCAACAACCCAGTTCAGCACTCGAAGACAAAGCACATTGAAATTCGTCATCACTTTCTCAGAGATCATGTTGTGAAGGAAGATATTGATATCATACACGTCAACACTGAAGAGCAATTGGCAGATATCTTCACCAAGCCCTTGCATGAGAAGAGATTTTGCAAGTTACGGTGTGAGCTAAATATCCTGGAATCCTCAAATGTCCTGTGATCAGGCACACATCCTAACCCTTATGCATATTGATGACTTGGATGTGCAACACACAAAGTAAAGTATATCTTCAATCAATGAATACATACATTCTAAGTGTGAATACATTAATGTGGAATTTGACTTCGAAGCGCCATGATAATTGTGCGCCGTGTCTGGGTCTAATACTTCCTATACGGTGGGTAACGCCACCACCAAATGTTCTATTTTGAAGTGTTTCACTCATGGCGTTACCTTGCTATGTCTTCACATTTGGTTTGGCTTCAATCTCAACATGTCTTCATGATTATCTTCACTATGTTGATTATATATATATACTAGTGTTCTGTCCTCTACAGCATTCACTTATAGCTATGTCTTCTTGTTGAATCTTTTGAACTAAGTGAATGTGATCGGACCCTAACCTCTCTATGCTTTCTATCTCAAATTCTATCTCTCCAAATCATATGCATTCTATTGAAACTGTCGAATGTCTTCTCTGCGTCCTTGTTAGCAGAAGATACAGAGACAACCATTAAGTCCGTTTTCAATGCTCATTCCTCCACATGAAACCCGGAGAAGTAGGAACGACCACCCGACAATCCAGGCATGCGTGGGATGTGGAACAAACCCCAAAATTCCGCATAATGGCCACGTTTCCTCAGATGCAAATC
Source organism: Triticum urartu (assembly GCF_003073215.2). Lineage (NCBI taxonomy): Eukaryota > Viridiplantae > Streptophyta > Magnoliopsida > Poales > Poaceae > Triticum > Triticum urartu. The sequence goes on along the minus strand of NC_053024.1, from coordinate 548,919,475 downwards.
GCCAGGGGCACCTGTGTAATAACGCAGTGCCGCCCCTGTACCTATAAATACACACTTCACAGCGGTCATTATCTCTTCTTCCACTATCGCACGAACCCTAGCGCCACCGCTAGCCCTCGACGACGCCGGCGACGAAGCGCTTCGCTGCCGCAACCTCTCCGACGTTGTCTTCACGCCGACCGCGGACATCGTCCTCTCCGCCGTCGCCGTAGGTGTCCTTCGTCGCCAAGTTAGGGCACGGAAGATCGAACTGCTCGGCCTCATCTTCCACTCCGTCTAGCAGTTCTTAGTGTGGTAAATAGAACTTCCTTTTTACGGCACCGTTGATCCTATGGCTTTGTCACTTTCTACCACAAGCAGTTTCTATTCACACAAGTTAGATCTCTCTCATACTGCATCTCATAACATGCCTAGTATATTCACTTATCACAAAGTAGTTAGATTCCTCACTTGTACTGATATGTGGATTCGTACAAATCTGGAACCAACTCCTTATCTATGAGTGAATGTCTTCGCACGATGAGGTCAATGTCTTCTAAACTGATTTATCTTCAAAATCTTCCGAGAATGCATATGACCTCTTCCCCTTCCCTCGCACCTTAATGCTGTCACAGGTACATGTCCGTGGGAGAATCCTTTGGTTCTCATAGTTTGCATTCATTTGCAGAATTCTTACAGCATCACATAAATTCTCCCGAAGCCAGTTCCTGTTTGTCCAGCAAGCGAAAACCTTTGAAGCCTCTGAACATATTGAAGCCTTTCAGATTAAGGTTCATGGCTTCAGAAAAATCAGCAAGGAAGGGTGGCAGAAAGCGTCGTGGAGAAACATCTAGAGATCTACCAGATGACCTCTCAGAACTGTACAAGACAGATCCTGAAGAGGATTACAATTAGCGCAAGACCCGAATCCAATGGATTCGAAGATGTTGGGCAGAACAATGGTTCAAATACTGATTTGTAACCCAGGAATATGCTAAGAAAAATGCCATCAAGAGACCGTGGGGAGACATCCTATACAAGAATCTTCAACCCAGGTCCAGAGACGAAGCCATTGAACAAGGCTTCTATCCCTGCATGGTCCGTGGTCCACAGCCTGCTGATGCACACCCATCGTCACTACTATGGTGTCGTGACGACATTCTGTTCAAGCACAACTTCCAGTTTGCCCAGAACTCAGCGAAGCAAAACAAGAAGACATTGGGACTAGACTTCAACCCTGGTCCCTCAGCACCAAGGGCAGATGGCACACGTGATGCAGAACCCAATGTCGTCGGTCCTTTCTACAACCTTGAAGGCCTCATCACCCATATCTTGGTTCAAGGGACTGCAGTGAATGAGCCTGCAACTGAAGCTGAATCAGATGAAGCGCCTGCAGCGCCAAAGCCAAAGAAGTTGAAGAAGCCTAAAGCTTCAAAGCTTGCCCCTTCATCAAAAATCTCACGGGCGAAGCCACTGGCAACTGCACCTCCTGAAGACAGTGTGCAGTCCGAAGATTTATCACGCAACTCCAAGCCCCAGAAGGTCAAGATGCCTCTGCCACACACCGGCCAAGAGCTAACAGCTGCGGCCATTCTGCGCAATGATGCCATTGATCTGTCAAGTGATGAAGATCTTGCAGATGACGCTCTTGGGCAACTCATCAAGAGCAAAGAAGAAGCAGAAATCTTCAATGATCTGCCTCTCTTTGATGTGACAATCATCCACAACTTCATTGATGAGTGGTTTGACACGCCAAACATGAGCTTCGAAGATCTGCGGCTACCCATTGGCCTCAGTGTCGCCTTCCATGGCGCCATTGCTTCAGAACTAGCTATCGCCCAGCGCATTGTTGAACTAAAGCAGAAGATTGACTTTGAAAAGGCTCAGTTCAAGAAGCATATGGCCAAGCTCAGCATGCAAGAAGTGAAGAACTTCAAGATTATGCTGCACGAGCTCAAGGAAGCCTTTCTAAAGAAACGTGCAGAAGCTCAGGGTTCGCGTGAGCGCATGAAGGTTCTGGCTGACAGATGTGTGCTAGCCTACAATGAGGCTGAGAAGCGCAAGGCCCTTGGGCGTCCTGGCATCGACCCCAGGATGGCCGCAAAGAAGAAGAAGAAGAAGAAGCCCGCTACGGCTGAACCCGACGCACCAAGGCAGGAAGCAGATCCCATTGTCTTCCCAACTAGAATGACTGGCTCGAAGCCAAAAAGCTGGTCAACCGCTTCAGAGCTCAAGAAGACGAGGACTTCTGAGGCTGAAGCCAGGAAGAGGAAACATCCTGAAGCCTCTCCTACTGCCCCCTCCAAGAAGAAGAGGAAGACCAAGAAAGATCGGGCTGCTCCCACAGAGCCTTTGATAGTTGAACCCATTTCTATGGTTCGTCCTGACGCTGAACGCCAACTGACAATCCATGAGCCTGCTTTCATAGAGGCTCATGAAGCTGAAGACTTTCCAGCAGCTAATCCCATTGCTGCTGAAGACATTGGTCACCATGACCATGTAGAAGATGGTGCAGTCCTTCCTCAGCTCGAGCACAGTGAACTCATCAGCATTGGTCGTCCACTGACGCCAATTGCACAGGATGCTTCATGGGTGGATCGCCCACAAGAGGAAGAAGACTTTGAGGCCCAGCCAACAGTAACTCCACGGGCATCACCCACGTTGCGCAGGCTTCGCAAAGGTCCAAGGCCTCAAGTCTTTGCTGAAGACAATCCAGCTGCATCAGCCGATGAAGAAGAAGTCCCACAAGTTGCCACTCCTCTGTCCCACCAAGAAGCAGTTCTCGAGGAGAACGTCATTGAAAATCTTGCGGCTGCCACCACCACCAATGAAGCCACTGACGCTGTCATGGCTGAAGCTAATGTGCAGCCCTCCCCAACAAAAGCATCAGAAGTCAGCGAAGCCACTGATACCCCCACTTCTGTTCCTGAGTTTGCTGCCGGTCCCCAGTTCGACTATCATGTTGAGCACAGGCCTCAGGTACAGAATCCAATCCCAAGATTGCCAAGGTTCCCAGGTCCTGCATCAGCACCTGGCTCCTTCAATATCAATGGCTTCAGAGCAGACAACACATTCTTCAACAGCTCCAGGAACCCCTACTCAAGGGAAAGGATATCATCTGATCAGTTCTGGAGCTATCCGCAACGAAGCTATTACTCCTGCATTCTATACAATCAAGGTCGCATATTCCCCCACAAGCATCTTGATATTGAAGCTATAGCTGGTCTGCCCTGTCTGGAAGAAGCTCTGGATTGCTTCAAAGAAGTTGGATTGTGTAAGTGCATCTAGTGCCACCCCTAGTTGGTTTTGGAGTATTGACGACAAACCTAGTTGAGGGACTAATGTGTTTGTGAGAATTGCAGGATAACACAGGTAGAAGTCCCTCATTGATTCGGTTTTCCTACTAGAGATGACCCCTAAAAATGTATGAAGACATTGAAGTCAAAGGTGGTATATGAAGATATTCACATTGAAGACTATGACATGAGAAGACACCATATGAAGACAATGGAGCTCGAAGACTTAGATCTTTCGTAGTTCTTTTTCTTTTGTGTTGAGTCATAGGAACCACCATACTGTTAAGTGGGGTCCAAGAAAACCAGTCAGAATGACTGAAGTGATGCCTAAACCAAAACCTATGTCTTCGAGTGAAGACTATGAGAGCGAATCTTGTCCAGAATCAGACAAATCAGCTTTGCTTGTAGCCCAAGTAAAGTTGTCGTGTGAGTTTGAAATCTGACTGTTGGAACACGTGTCAGTTCCTTAGTGACCCAGGGTCATTTCGGACAAATCAGGTCGGGTTGCCAAGTGGCTATATATAGCCCACCCCCTACAACCATAAACGGTTGGCTGCTCAGATTGAGAATACGACTTTTGTCGTTTGAGAGCAACCCACCTCGAAGCCTTTGAGAGAGAATTCCTTGCGAGGATAAAGCCCTAACCACCCAGAGCCAGAGAGAATTGGGAATCACTTAAGTCTTCTTGTATGTGTGATCTGAAGACTTATTACACTTGAGGATTGTGCATCCTCCAGCCGGTTAGGCGTCGCGTTCTGTCCATCCAAGAGAAATTGTGGATTGCCGGTGAACAAAGTCTGTGAAGGTTTGGGAGTCTACCTTGAAGACTTACCAGAGTGATTGGGTGAGGTCTGTGTGACCTTAGCTCAAGGAGAATACGGTGAGGACTGGGTGTCCTGAGCTGCGTGTTCAGGACTGGGTGTCCGGGACTGTCTGTCCTAAGGTTTAAATACCTAGCCGCTCCAACCAGACGTACAGTTGTCACAGCAACTGGAACTGGTCCAACAAATCATTGTCTTCAACGAGTCACTGGTTTCATCTCCCCTTCCCTTTACTTACTGTTACTCCTTGTGAAGTCATTGCATGTTTGCACTATCTTTTGTCTTCACTGAGTGACTGCGTGTTCTGTTTGGCTTCGCAATATCTTCCTACCTGATCCTTACTACATTGCTGCTATTAGTCATTGTGCCTTCACTCTATTGAATACTTGACTATGGCTTGCCTAGTGTAGTCTACCTTCCGCTGCATGGTAGTAGGTTTATTTCTATTGTTTTTCTTCATAACTTCCATGTTTTGAAGACTTTCATAAAAATCGCCTATTCACCCCCCCTCTAGTTGATATAACGCACTTTTAGATTGCTGCCATTCGTCACTGACCAAGAGCATTGGAATGAAGAGTTGCTGCTCCAATTCTATGCCACACTTCAGATCGGCGGGTATAGCAGAGATCCGAAGACTTGGGTCCTGGAGTGGATGACAGGAAACATTCATCACGAAGCCAAAGCCTTTGACATCATTGAGCTTACTGGTTTGCTCACTCCTGGCGATCTCTACGAGCATGGCTGTCAGCTTCACAGTGAAGCTATTGAGAGCATCTTTCAGAAGACTGAACCTGATATGAGTCAGATGCTCAGTATGATGAAGCTATTGCCCCAAGATGTTGCTTATCCCACGGAGTTCTTCGTTGAAGACCTTGAGTATCTGCCAAGAACCATTTATCACATCATAAGGCAAACTCTCTGGCCAATCAAAGGACACTCTCCACATGCAAAGCTTGAGGGTGCAATGAAGACTTTGGTCTTCTATATTCTTCATGGAAAATGCTTCAATGCACAGGACTTCTTCATTCGCCAACTTGCTGCATCAGGCTCTAATCTGTTTGGCTTGAAGTTTTACGCCCCATGGGTCATGCGGCTGATCAAACTTCACTCCACTGTCTCATATCAGCCATCTGCTCGCAATCATCGGATTTTTCTGCCTGATGTGGATATGTCTATTGAAGCCATCTATCCTGAGCCTGCCAAGGAACCCCTAAGTCTTCAGAATGCAGAGCATCGGAGTTTCTCTCAGAATATTGAAGGAGTTGAAGCAGTCGCTCGTGTGTATCCTTTGGCTGGCACTACACGTGCACCGCATCCTGCTCTCACTGAAGCCACTGACAGTACAACTGCTCCACGACCCAAGAAGCGCACTCGTGTTCTCAACGACCGAGAGCTTCTTGTGGCTCTTCATCAGAAACAGGATAGGCATCATGACTGGCTGAAGCATCAGATGCAAAGCCTCTTGGTGGATGTTAATCGCATTCGCAATCTTGCCACCAAGAATGCTTTTGTTGCCCATGAAACCTCTCGCCGCACATGGAAAGGGCTAACGCTGATGTGTTCTAAAGATGATCTTCAAGAGGATGGCTTCACTGAGCGTTTCAAGTTTGACTCCATACCTCCTCGAAGGGCAGTGCTGCGACGAACTCCATCCCTTGAAGACTCTGAGTTCTCTTCCTCTGCTGCAACTGTGACTGCCAGAGTTATCGAGGATGAAGACGATGCTACTTCACCGCCACCTCCTTCAGCATGCTTCGACTCTACTCCAAGCTCTTCAGCACCGCCAAACACCACCAACGACCCTGCTACTTCACCTACTCCTCATGGGAACGAGTAGATGCTCTATGTCTTCAAACCTTTTTGGTCCTTACTGACAAAAGGGGGAGAAGCATATGAGGTTGATAGTCTTCAAGCGAGTCCATATGGGCGGGTGCTTTATATTTTGCTTCGTGCTTACAACTCTCGTTTTGCTACATTTGGTTCTTTGAGTTGTAACACTTAAACTCGATGGTCGTCTGCTATTTATCTGCCACCTTGTTTTGCAATGATAAATTCCGCATGTGCGACGATAAATTCCGCACTTATATCATTCTGCAGACGTCCATTTTCCATTATGCATGTCATTATCTTCATATACTTTCACATGCATAGTGGATTGTCATCATAAGTTGAAGTGGATCTCCACAAGTACAACCTGCCATGTGCATTTGCATTCCAAAAGCAAATTACTTATATGCACATCTTCAGGGGGAGCCCTTGCAACTTATGAAGACAATTCCTTATCCTTTACAATTTCACAGATTATATTCCCCGTTGAAAACTTCAACTAGTTTGTCATCAATCACCAAAAAGGGGGAGATTGTAAGTGCATCTAGTGCCACCCCTAGTTAGTTTTGGAGTATTGACGACAACCTAGTTGAGGGACTAATGTGTTTGTGAGAATTGCAGGATAACACAGGTAGAAGTCCCTCATTGATTCGGTTTTCCTACCAGAGATGACCCCTAAAAATGTATGAAGACATTGAAGTCAAAGGTGGTATATGAAGATATTTACATTGAAGACTATGACAAGAGAAGACACCACATGAAGCCTATGGAGCTCGAAGACTTAGATCTTTCGTAGTTCTCTTTCTTCTGTGTTGAGTCATAGGAACCACCGTACTGTTAAGTGGGGTCCAAGAGAACCAGTCAGAATGACTGAAGTGATGCTTAAACAAAACCTATGTCTTCGAGTGAAGACTTTGAGAGTGAATCTTGTCCAGAGTCGGGCAAGTCAGCTTTGCTTGAAGCCCAAGTAAAGTTGCCGTGTGAGTTTGAAATCTGGCCGTTGGAACACGTGTCAGTTCCTTAGTGACCCAGGGTCATTTCGGACAAATCAGGTCGGGTTGCCAAGTGGCTATAAATAGCCAACCCCCTACAACCATAAACTATTGGCTGCTCAGATTCAGAGTACGGCTTTTGTCGTTTGAGAGCAACCCACCTCGAAGCCTTTGAGAGAGAATTCCTTGCGAGGATAAAGCCCTAACCACCCAGAGCCAAAGAGAATTAGGCATCACTTAAGTCTTCTTGTCTGTGTGATCTGAAGACTTATTACACTTGAGGACTGTGCATCCTCCAGTCGGTTAGGCATCGCGTTCTGAGCATCCAAGAGACATTGTGGATTGCCGGTGAACAAAGTCTGTGAAGGTTTGGGAGTCTACCTTGAAGACTTACCAGAGTGATTGGGCGAGGTCTGTGTGACCTTAGCTCAAGGGGAATACGGTGAGGACTGTGTGTCCTGAGCTGCGTGTTCAGGACTGGGTGTCTGGGACTGTGTGTCCTAAGGTTTAAATACCTAGCCGCCCTAACCAGACGTACAGTTGTCACAGCAACTGGAACTGGTCCAACAAATCATTGTCTTCAACGAGTCACTGGTTTCATCTTCCCTTCCCTTTACTTACTTTTACTCCTTGTGAAGTCATTGTATGTTCGCACTATCTTTTGTCTTCACTGAGTGACTGCGTGTTCTGTGTGGCTTCACAATATCTTCCTACCTGATCCTTACTACATTGCTGCTATTAGTCATTGTGCTTTCACTCTATTGAATACTTGAATATGGCTTGCCTAGTGTAGTCTACCTTCCGCTGCAGGGTATTAGGTTTATTTCTATCGTTTTTCTTCATAACTTCCACGTTTTGAAGACTTTCATAAAAATCGCCTATTCACCCCCCCCCTCTAGTCGATATAACGCACTTTCACTAGGTGTCCCAAAAATGAAATATAATTGCATAATAAATATCCAAGATTGATACTATAATAGCATGGAACAATAAAAATTTATAGATATGTTGGAGACGTATCAAGGTGGTTGGCTGGGAAAGGATCAGGGGAGGTGGATTGGATGGGTGGAGAAAATGAGGTGGAGTGGCGGCGGTGGGTCTGGTGGGAAGGATTGGATAGCTCGATTTTAGGATTAGCGAAGTATGTGGTCTATATATGGGAAATAGGACTAGGTTTGGACCCTCCGATTTAGATTGGTTTGTCGAGATAAATAGGCTAGGGGAGTCCAAATAAGAAATTGAAGATGTTTGGGGATGTTCAGGGTTGATCCGGACCCACTGGTCATGACCGTCCGATTCGGGTCTAGGGCAGTTTTCACGCGAGGTTGTAAAGGGGGGTCTTGCTATGCAGGTCGGTCACGTGCAAGGGTGGGTGGTCTCAGAACGGTCCACCAAGACAATGGGGAGAACTAACAACTACAAACAGATGCAAGTTCTAAAAAATTGACGACAACGGAGTGCCGATGCAATGCGAATGATATGATGATGAATGCAATAAACAAACAATTAACACGGTGATAATGGAATATATGGAAGGCATCTCAAGCATCGGTCTCGGGTTGTTACATTGTGTCACATCTTAGGAGAGTCAATGGGCTAAACACCAGGCTTGAGTTTGATTTCAGTGATTATATGGGCCATTTACTTAGGATAATCTGAACAAATCTCATGGGCTAGGGGTGATGGCTCAGGTTGGCCTCCACTAAGGTTGGCCCCACTACATCTCGTCATTTGTGGAAGTGATTTTAGGAAACAAAATGTATCTCGTATGGCTAGCGTGATAAATGGAAGCAGTTACTAAAAACAGGCGGTCAAGAAGAAAACTGACCTGCTAGCCGCATGGCTTTCGTGCCAGATTAGATGACCAATTTGCTTCTAATTGTAGGACTTTTGACTTATTTGATAGGAAGCAAAGATCAATAGTCAGAGCAATTTACCATAGGGATTCCACTTGCAAGAGCCTATTATGCGCACACAAACACACAAAGAGTTGGAAATTTGTGTGGACCAGAGCCTCTCTGTTAGCTGTAACAAATTTGTCACCCAGATTGCTCTTACTCTAGTGAGTTGTACCAATAGCTAGCTAGAACCCATTGTGCAATAGTTGGCCTCCTAAGACAACTGGTTGCACCTCATGTACACGGACCATAGAGACAGAGTTGGACAGTGATGGGATCCGACGGCCGACCTTCACCTCTCTCGTGAACCGATTCACAAAATGTGTGTATTTGGAACGTTATATATTGGACAGTTTTGTACCATCCGGTGAAAGTGGGGCCGGATATGAATGGCTAAAGCGGCAGCTCCCCCTCTATATTATGCGCGTCCTAGATCTCGACATTGACTTGCCTTTTTACCTCTGTCATACTCCCCCCTTTCTCTCGCCTGATCCCTTCAAAATCCCACCCCCTTCGCAGTTCTTGGCTTGGTTCCAACCTTCATCGAGCCCATGGCGTCGCCGGTGGACATGCTTTTCAACCAGGAGCAGGCGGCGGCGGCCATGATGACTGAGGCGGAAGGGAGGGTTGAAGGGTACTTCCCGAGCTCCAGCCATGGTTTTTTGCACTTCCAGCAAGTTGGCACAACTCCGATCGGAGCTCCTGACATGGGATCGCCCATTTCCGGCTTCGGTGTGTCTCCCTTCACCTTCGACATGCCGCAGGGTCCCCTTCCGGTTGCCGGTTATGGCACTGGTGTGGTCCCGATGGAGATCCCCGCGGTCGGGCAAAAGAAGCATTCCACGAAGAACAGCAGAGCGGTGGCGCCTTCCAAAGGAGTGTGGACGCTAAAAGAGGACGAGTATGTGAAATAGCTAAGTCTGTTTTGTTTTTCCAGTAGCTTGATCTCGAGGCATGCATGTTTTTCTGCTTAATTTCGTTGATTAATGTACTTTCTTGCTTGCAGACTTCTCAAGAGATTGGTGGCTCATTATGGGAATGGGAGATGGGAGGAGATTTCAAAAGACCTCCCAGGACGGATTGGGAAGCAATGCCGTGAGCGCTGGAAAAATCACCTGCAACCCGACCTCAAGGTCTATTTGGTCATTCTTTTCATGCATAGAGATTTATAATCTTTATTTTAATTAGGGGAGATCTTGCATGGATCTATATATGATTTGGATGTCTAATTTGTTTTATTTAAGTTTTTACTATGTTCTAACTAAAACAATTTAGACTAAAGGATTAGAAATTCTAGTGGCACATGCCATCTGCGCTCTCTGTTTTTGTTATATTATGATTGTAAAAATAAAAATAATTAAAACCCGATCGAGGTTGCGTATCTCCAGCCTCTACTCGTATATTTGGAGAAAAATTAATAGATGGTACGGCCGATTAATGTCCCCTGTCGTTTATAGATGTCAAATATTACTTTCTTCCTTATTTCGATAACACGAGTTTCTGGAGTCTTCGGTAGTGGCAGAGCTAGGGGTGGCTGAGGGGGAGCCATGGCCCCCTCCAAGTTTGAGAAACTTGCATATATATATATATATATATATATATATATCCTCACTATATGTATGGGGATTTAGCTCTGTTTTTGTTGTATAGATAATTAATTCATATATACCATGTGAATTGTCGGAGCACCTTGCCATCTGAAGAGGTTCTGAAAAATCATTCAATTTCTAGTAAATATGTGCCACAATTGCCTACTAGTCAAGTTTTAGTTAGGCCATTTTAGTTTAGCTAAGTTTGAGATGTCTATATATCTATACCTACTAATGAAAGGAGAAGTGCTTATGCCCGTCTCTCACATGATTTACAAAAAAATCCCTGCATTTTCCAGTAATAAACCCGCGGTCCATCTTTAAGTCACACGAAAAACGTATCATTTTTTGCTTTTTTACAGAAAACTCCCTCCTTTCTGCTAATTAAATTGCAATCCAACTTTAAATCACTAAAAAACGAGTCATGTTTCTGAATGTGTACACCCCCCCTCCCCAATATTTGGTTAATCAACCTGCAATCCTTCTAGAATAAATACTTCTAAAAAATAACCATATCTTTTAAACCCTAACTCTAATTTTAACATATTATATAAGGAATTTGATTTAAAAATGTGTAGAATTTGAATATGATGTTATTTTACCCGTTAATTATTTAAAAAATGTTATTTAGGATGCAACTTTAATTAGTAGCACATGATTCATCTTTCTTTCATACTGACGTCAAATTTTTGGATATGGGGATAGGTAGGGGTAAAACCAGAATTTTATCTATGCGGGGCATGGCAAATCCTTTGTATATAGCATGTCACATGATTTGTACATCGCATGGCAATATTTTTTACATAGCATGGCAACTTCATTTTGTTCTATTTTCTCGCAACCTATAGTTGCATAGAATGGCTTTTTCAAACATGTCCATGCTGAAAGTACTATCTAGATGTTCATGGTAAGTTCTCCCTTATATGACTAGCATGCTTATTGCTACATATAATGAATATTAAGTTTTCTTATATGAATAGCATGCTTGTTTTTAGAAAACAAAAAAAATCTTGACCTTTATTGTTTGAGATGACAAATATTTTTTTGTGACTATATGTGTTGATATGGTATTCTAGGTTTGTGAAATGCTAAAAATACCATGCCATACCATTTTAAGTGTTTTATTGACATGGTGTTTTTTGTGACTATATGTGTTGACATGGTTTTTTATTTTAGTATATCACTATGATAACCCAATTTTTTTGCCATGCAACTTTAAGTAATTTGTTTAAGGGTTTTTTAGATGGCACTTTAGAGTCCTGGAAATTTTATAAGAATTTTTGTTTTAACATTTTATTTTTTTGGAATAGAAATTTTTTATGCATCATACTCGTGCCAAATTGCATCCATTGTTTTTGGTATTTTCAGTTCACACAATCTTCAAAAAAAAGTTAGATGGCAATTTTGGGCCTAGCCTGTCCAACAGTTCAACAAACTTTTCTGGATGGCAATATTTAATATTTTCAGTTTGATACTCAAGTACACTTGTTTGTTCCAATCATATGGAAGCATTAATTAACTTTGCTTCACATAATCATATTCCAGAATCAAGCCCCATGGACCGAGGAGGAGGACAGGAAGCTGATCGAGGAGCACAAGACCTTAGGGAACAGTTGGTCAAAGATCGCAAAACGCCTCTTCGGTCGATCGGAGAACTCCATCAAGAATCATTGGTACGGGACAAAGCGGGGCCTAACATCGAAGAGTCGGTTCAGGAAGCGTCGGTTTTCCCTCCTCGAGGAGTACATCCGCAGCACAATCACGGGTGACAAGAGCGCGGCATCACCATCGCAGTCGTCCGCTCCGCCGCCCGGCCTCGGGAGTGGCGGCCAGGTCGTTCCAAGTGCCTCTGCAATGCTGGCCGTCTCCAACCTACCCGGGATGGGTACGTACCTCCACCCAAGCTATGTGCCTGGATCATCGTCCCAGGGAGCGACCATGAACTTGAGCTCGCTGCTGCCAGAACTCAATACCTACAGCGGTGAGATGCAGCAGCGATACAACTCCTCCCCGTCCTTCCCGCCCAACAACCTGCTGCACTATGGACCACCGCCGGCATTTCAGCAAATGTTTAGCCAGCGCCTACAGGGGCAGGATGCATGCGCGAACATGAACCTGTCCCAATTACTCAAGAGTCTCGGTCTTGGTGGCAGCTACTACAGCAGCGAGACGGGCCGCACAAGCGTCGGTGGCATCGATGATCCGGACGACATCAACGTCGTCTAGATGGCCTCCGGGGATTTCCTGACATTACTGGATTCAACTGAGACGGTCCATCCTCCGGATCCAGTACCATATCCATTACTTTGTCATTTTTACATTTCTAAACCTTTGGTTTTGTCGTTCAATTCGCTGATGTTGTGCACTATTACCCGAAGAACACACTTCTGTGTTTGTGCGGCGTGGCATGTATCTTTTCCGGATTTCCAGTACTTTTTAAAGTAAAATTTATCGAACAATTTGTTGTACTTGTGTTGTTCCTAGGGGCAATGATTTAGTATGTGGATTTCCATTTCCAACATTACGATCCAGCGCTATTGTGTGTTGAGCTAGGATGATGATCAGAAAAATGCACGGCGTACTACAGGAAACGTGACATTTGCTAGTATGCAAAATACTCCATGAATGGCGAAATCAGCAGAGCAAAGGAGTCACCGAGTGTCACACTCAACAAAGATTTCTCGACATGCACCCTTTCGACAAGGTGGTATATGTTGAGTGTGAGTGTCATGGCACTCGACAAAGCTTTCGATGAGGTTACTCACCATAATAATAAAGTGCCTTGACGGCCATTCAATTGAGAGGGTGAAGCCCTGTGCCACCTCGGTTTGCCGTGTGTCACTTACGGGTGATCGGCAAACACCAGTGCACAATGTGGCCTATGTGTTGGCGAGTGTTGGCTGCAGCGTACTCGGCAAACAGCCTATGCCGAGCACCCTCCAATCAACCCTCGAAAAATGCCACCCCAACACAGCCGGCCATGTGACCCATCCTGTGCTAGGCCCTTTGAGACCAGGTTTTGAATAGTAGAAGGTTCCTTTACCTTTTCCCCAGAGAGTGACCCTCGGTATCGAATCCCATGAGAGGATGTGCACTACGACAAAGAGCCAAGCAAGTTATAATTCTCGAAGTAAATTTCAGTTTTTTGAATGTAAACAATGATACCGAATAGGCATGTATATGAGGTCTTACTCTGACAACATTGTGCTTGTGCATGGGTTCTCATCTTGATAACAAACATAGTCATGGAAGACACCTATTATGGTGTTCTCACAACCCGATGAAGTGGGTGATGTGTTCAAAGTACATCACAACCGGCATCAAGAGTCAGTTGTCCAACTGCCAACTGATTAGCCTTACTATCACGGGGAGGGGGGGGGGGGGGGGGGGGGGGGGGGGGGGGTACCTCGGTTATTAAGTATTACTTCGCATCATCTAGTTCTTGTCATCATACTTACTGCAATACTCTGTTTTGTTGTTTATACTTTGATATGCATGTTGGATAGCGGTCTAAGGGTGAATATTAGCTATAGATGTAGTCGGATACCAATATAATGCATGGCAATTTTTAAATATCCTTTTCCATTACATGGCAATTTTCACTTTGAAACATGACAAATCTTACACAACAGCATGACCTGTTTTCGCATGGCAAGTCTGAGAGTTCGTCGTCAAATACTAAAAATCTGACATCAGAATTTGAACCTTTTCCTATTTTGGTACTCCAAAGTCACCACAACATATTACAGGACCCCAAAGTTACATCAATACATTTTTTAAGAAAAAAAAAGACTACCACTGTATCTAAAATATCACAGTTTGTTAACCTATATCTTTTTTATTTGACTAGATAATTGCACGGGCGTTGCAACTGGTGTAAATATTCTATAATATGTTAGGCTCCTAGGTGTTGATACACCTATTATGAAATACGTATAAAGAACACATTTCAAAATGTTAAAAAAATCGAGAAAAAACCCGCGTGTACATCCGGACATCCTATGTTCGCACACAAAATTTCGTGAAAAAGAACATTTTTGTGCCATGTATAAAAAAGATTATAAAAGGCATCGTGAATAGCTGTAATCAAGCATCAAAAATTGTCTTTTTACAGAAGCCACAAAAAAATGTCATTTCATCGAAACTTGGTGCACGCACATATAATATCCGGATTTACACATGTGATTTTTTCTCGAAATTTTTTAACTTTTAAAATGTGTATTTTAGACAATGGGTGCATATACACCTATGAGCCAAAGTGACTTTCCGATGATGACCTTTCATATTAGTGTGATTGTCTAAACAATTATTTATCAAATCATGCCCTTGATTCACCTACCAAAATAAAATTTAGGATTTTATTTGAGAATCACTTATTTTATTTGCTAATCATTTATTTGGTAAGAATTTATTGTCTTACCTTAAAAACATAAATTGTACTTGGTACATCAATGTCAAATAATTATTTATCAAATCGTGCCTGTGATTTACATACCAAAATAAAATTTAGAAGTTATTTGATGATCACTTATTTGGTAAGAATTTATTGTCTTACCAAAAAAATTACTTAGGACCTTAATAAGAGCATCTCTAGCAGACCCGTATAACCCATGAAACTGTAAAATAACCGCCAGCTTTCAATTTCGGGCAAAAAAATTAGCCCTAACAGACCCCTTATATACCTCTGACCTGTAATTCATTTTAAGGGGTGCGGTAAAAAACTTCTCCCGATCCGCAAAAATATAGTTTTCGTGTTCGCTTCTACAGTGCCCCGTATCGGAGAAAAGCAGTTGGCGGAAGCCCAATTGCCATGGAAACTTCCGCGTCTGTCGTCCATGTCCGCCGTCTCTGCCACCTCGGACGCCGCCCCGCCCTTCCGATAGCCCGTCCGCGTCCGCCGTCCGCGCGGCCCGGTCCCCTAGCCGCCGGCCGCCCGTCCGCGTCGTCCGCCCGACCGCGTCTCTGGCTGCGGCGATGGAGGAGCGAGTTAGCTAGCTCGCTCCTGGATGGATTCGAGCTGAGCTAGCTAGCTCTCGATTGATTCGAGCAGGGCTACCCCGATGGAGGAGCTAGCTAGATCTTGGATTGGCCGCTTCATGTGCTTCGTATTTGATCACCTGTGGCTCCGTTTTTGACCGCTTCGTGTGCTATTCATCGGTTTCACGAGAGCAAGCTAGCTGATCATGGACACGGACGTGAGGAAGAAGAAGACGTGGGAAAGAAGATAAGCGAATATTTCATTTTACAGTTTAAGTTTGAGGCGTCTGCCACAGGTAAAACTGACCCTTAAAACGTGTTTTCCGCGAAATGCAAACGTGTTTTGCGGGTCGGCGGGATGCGAGGTCTGTTAGAGATGCTCTAAAAGATGAAAATGGAGGCAGGATGTTGGATGAAGGACGAGGTGGATGATACGTCTCCAACATATCTACTTTTTCAAACACTTTTGCCTTTGTTTTGGACTCTAACTTGCATGATTTGAATGGAACTAACCGGGTTGACGCTGTTTTCAGCAGAATTATCATGGTGTTATTTATGTGCAGGAGCAAATGTTCTTGAAATGACCTGAAACTTCACGGAGCCACTTTTCAGAAAATAAGAAAAATACTTGCCAAAGATGAAGGCCAGGGGGCCCACCACCTTGCCATGAGGGTGGGGGCACGCCCCCCTACCTCGTGGGCCCCCTGTTGCCTCTCCGACTCCAACTTCACCTCCATATATTGAGTTTCGGGGAGGAAAAATCAGAGAGAAGAAATCATCGCGTTTTACGATACAGAGCCACCGCCAAGCCCTAAAACCTCTCGGGAGGGCTGATCTGGAGTCCGTTCGGGGCTCCGGAGAGGGGAATCCGTCGCCATCATCATCATCAACCATCCTCCATCACCAATTTCATGATGTTCACCGCCGTGCGTGAGTAATTCCATCGTAGGCTTGCTGGACGGTGATGGGTTAGATGGGATTTATCATGTAATCGAGTTAGTTTTGTTAGGGTTTGATTCCTAGTGTCCACTATATTCTGAGATTGATGTTGCTATGACTTTGCTATGCTTAATGTTTGTCACTAGGGCCCGAGTGCCATGATTTCAGATCTGAACCTATTATGTTTTCATCAATATATGAGTGTTATTGATCCTATCTTGCAAGTCTATAGTCACCTATTATGTGTTATGATCCGTTAACCCCGAAGTGACAATAATCGGGATACTTACCGGTGATGACCGTAGTTTGAGGAGTTCATGTATTCACTATGTGTTAATGCTTTGTTCCAGTTCTCTATTAAAAGGAGGCCTTAATATCCCTTAGTTTCTGTAAGGACCCCGTTGCCACGGGAGGGTAGGACAAAAGATGTTATGCAAGTTCTTTTCCATAAGCATGTATGACTATATTTGGAATACATGCCTACATTATATCAATGAACTGGAGCTAGTTCTGTGTCACCCTAGGTTATGACTGTTACATGATGAACCGCATCCGGCATAATTCTCCATCACTGATCCATTGCCTACGAGCTTTCCATATATTGTTCTTCGCCTATTTACTTTTCCATTGCTATTGCTATCATCACTACAAAATACCAAAAACATTACTTTTACTACTGTTACCTTTTGCTACCGTTATCACTACTATCATATTACTTTTCTACTAAACACTTTGCTGCAGATATTAAGTTTCCAGGTGTGGTTGAATTGACAACTCGGCTGCTAATACTTGAGAATATTCTTTGACTCCCCTTGTGTCGAATCAATAAATTTGGGTTGAATACTCTATCCTTGAAAATTGTTGTGATCCCCTATACTTGTGGGTTATCAAGAATATTTTCTGGCGCCGTTGCCGGGGAGCATAGCTCTATTCTTTGAGTCACTTGGGATATATATCTGCTTATCATTATGAAGAACTTGAGAGATCCAAAAACCAAGATCTATCCCTCAACTACGAGGGGAGGTAATGTTGGGGAACGTAGTAATTTCAAAAAAATTCCTACGCACACGCAAGATGATGGTGATGCATAGCAACGAGAGGGGAGAGTGTTGTCCACGTACCCTCGTAGACCGAAAGCGAAAGCGTTAGCACAACGCTGTTGATGTAGTCGTATGTCTTCACGATCCGACCGATTCAAGTACCGAACGCACGGCACCTCCGAGTTCAGCACACGTTCAGCTCGATGACGTCCCGCGAACTCCGATCCAGTAAAGCTTCACGGGAGAGTTCCGTCAACACAATGGCGTGGTGACGGTGATGATGTTGCTACCGACGCAGGGCTTCGCCTAAGCACCGCTACGATATGACCGAGGTGGAATATGGTGGAGGGGGGCACCGCACACAACTGGGAAAGATCAACTGATCAACTTGTGTGTCTAGAGAAGCCCCCCTGCCCCCGTATATAAAGGAGCAAGGGGGGAGGCCGGCCGGCCCTCTATGGGCGCACCAGGAGGAGGAGTCCTACTACTAGGAGGAAAGGGGGGCCGGCCCCCTAGTCCAATTCGGTTTGGGCTAGGGGGGGCGCGCGCCCTGCCTCCTCTCTTCCACCACTTGGCCCATGAGGGCCATTACTTCTTCCTCGTATTCCCGTAACTCCCCGGTACCCCCGAAAATACCCGAATCACTCGGAACCTTTCCGATGTCCGAATATAGTCGTCCAATATATCGATCTTTACGTCTCGACCATTTCGAGACTCCTCGTCATGTCCCCGATCTCATCCGGGACTCCGAACTACCTTCAATACATCAAATCACATAAACTCATAATACAATCGTCACCGAAACTTTATGTGTGCGGACCCTACGGGTTCGAGAACTATGTAGACATGACCGAGACATGTCTCCGGTCAATAACCAATAGAGGAACCTGGATGCTAATATTGGCTTCCACATATTCTATGAAGTTCTTTATCGGTCAGACCGCATAACAACATACGTTGTTCCCTTTGTCGTCGGTATGTTACTTGCCCGAGATTTGATCGTCGGTATCTCAATACCTAGTTCAATCTCGTTACCGGCAAGTCTCTTTACTCGTTCCGTAATACATCATCCCGCAACTAACTCATTAGTTGCAATGCTTGCAAGGCTTAAGTGATGTGCATTACTGAGAGGGCCCAGAAATACCTCTCCGACAACCGGAGTGACAAATCCTAATCTCGAAATACGTCAACCCAACAAGTACCTTCGGAGACACCTGTAGAGCACCTTTATAATCACCCAGTTACGTTGTGACGTTTGGTAGCACACAAAGTGTTCCTCTGGTAAACGTGAGTTGCATAATCTCATAGTCATAGGAACATGTATAAGTCATGAAGAAAGCAATAGCAACAAACTAAACGATCAAGTGCTATGCTAACGAAATGGGTCAAGTCAATGACATCATTCTCCTAATGATGTGATCCCGTTAATCAAATGACAACTCATGTCTATGGTTAGGAAACATAACCATCTTTGATCAACGAGCTAGTCAAGTAGAGGCATACTAGTGACACTCTATTTGTCTATGTATTCACACATGTATTATGTTTCCGGTTAATACAATTCTAGCATGAATAATAAACATTTATCATTATATAAGGAAATAAATAATAACTTTATTATTGCCTCTAGGGCATATTTCCTTCAGTCTCCCACTTGCACTAGAGTCAATAATCTACTTCACATCGCGATGTGATTTAATACCAATAGTTCACATCACCATGTGATTAACACCCATAGTTCACATCGACATGTGACCAACACCCAAAGGGTTTACTAGAGTCAATAATCTAGTTCACATCGCTATGTGATTAACACCCAAAGAGTACTAAGGTGTGATCATGTTTTGCTTGTGAGAGAAGTTTAGTCAACGTGTCTGCCACATTCAGATCCGTAAGTATTTTGCAAATTTCTATGTCAACAATGCTCTGCACAGAGCTACTCTAGCTAATTGCTCCTACTTTCAATATGTATCTAGATTGAGATTTAGAGTCATCTGGATCAGTGTCAAAATTTGCATTGACGTAACCCTTTATGACGAACCTTTTGTCACTTCCATAATCAAGAAACATATCCTTATTCCACTAAGGATAATTTTGACCAATGTCCAGTGATCTACTCCTAGATCACTATTTTACTCCTTTGCCAAACTCAGGGTAGGGTATACAATAGGTCTGGTACACAGCATGGCATACTTTATAGAACCTATGGCTGAGGCATAGGGAATGACTTTCATTCTCTCTCTATCTTCTGCCATGGTCGGGTTTTGAGTCTTACTCAACTTCACACCTTGTAACAAAGGCAAGAACTCCTTCTTTGACTGTTCCATTTTGAACTACTTCAAAATCTTGTTAAGGTATGTATTCATTGAAAAACTTAACAAGCGTCTTGATCTATCTCTATAGATCTTGATGCTCAATATGTAAGCAACTTCACCGAGGTCTTTCTTTGAAAAACTCCTTTCAAACACTCCTTTATGCTTTGCAGAATAATTCTACATTATTTCCGATCAACAATATGGCATACACATATACTTATCAGAAATGCTGTAGTGCTCCCACTCACTTTCTTGTAAATACAGGCTTCACCGCAAGTCTGTATAAAACTATATGCTTTGATTAACTTACCAAAGCGTATATTCCAACTCCGAGATGCTTGCACCAGTCCATATATGGATTGCTGGAGCTTGCATATTTTGTTAGTACCTTTAGGATTGACAAAACCTTCTGGTTGCATCATATACAACTCTTCTTTAATAAATCCATTAAGGAATGCAGTTTTGTTTATCCATTTGCCAGATTTCATAAAATGCGACAATTGCTAGCATGATTCGGACAGACTTAAGCATAGATACGAGTGAGAAACTCTCATCGTAGTCAACACCTTGAACTTGTCGAAAACCTTTTGCGACAATTCTAGCTTTGTAGATAGTAACACTACTATCAGCGTCTGTCTTCCTCTTGAAGATCCATTTAATCTCAATGACTCGCCGATCATTGGGCAAGTCAATCAAAGTCCATACTTTGTTCTCATACATGGATCTCATCTCAGATTTCATGGCCTCAAACCATTTCGTGGAATCTGGGCTCATCATTGCTTCCTCATAGTTCGCAAGTTCGTCATGGTCTAGTAACATGACTTCCAGAATAGGATTACCGTACCACTCTGGTGCATATCTCACTCTGGTTTACCTATGAGGTTCGGTAGTAACTTGATCTGAAGTTACATGATCATCATCATTAGCTTCCTCACTAATTGGTGTAGTAGTCACAGGAACAGATTTTTGTGATGAACTACTTTCCAATAAGGGAGCAGGTACAGTTACCTCATCAAGTTCTACTTTCCTCCCACTCACTTCTTTCGAGAGAAACTCCTTCTCTAGAAAGGATCCATTCTCAGCAATGAATATCTTGCCTTCGGATCTGTGATAGAAGGTGTACCCAACATTTTCTTTTGGGTATCCTATGAAGATTTACTTCTCCGATTTGGGTTCGAGCTTATCAAGTTGAAACTTTTTCACATAAGCATTGCAGTCCCAAACTTTAAGAAACAACAGCTTAGGTTTCTCGCCAAACCATAGTTCATACGGCGTCGTCTCAACAGATTTAGATGGTGCCCTATTTAACGTGAATGTAGCTGTCTCTAGTGCATAACCCCAAAACGATAGTGGTAATCGGTAAGAGACATCATAGATTGCACATATCTAATAAAGCACGGTTACGACGTTCGGACACACCATTACACTATGGTGTTCCAGGTGGCGTGAGTAGTGAAACTATTTCACATTGTTTTAACTGAAGGCCAAACTCGTAACTCAAATATTTTACTTCTGCGATCATATTGTAGAAATTTTTATTTTTGTTAGGATGATTCTCCACTTCACTCTAAAATTCTTTGAACTTTTCATATATTTCAGACTTGTGTTTCATCAAGTAGATATACTCATATCTTCTCAAATCATCTGTGAAGATTAGAAAATAATGATACCTGCCGCGAGCCTCAATATTCATCGGACCACATACATCAGTATGTATGATTTCCAACAAATCTGTTGCTCGCTCCATTGTTCCGGAGAACGGAGTCTTAGTCATCTTGCCCATGAGGCATGGTTCGCAAGCATCAACTGATTCATAATCAAGTGATTCCAAAAGCCCATCAGCATGGATTTTCTTCATGCGCTTTACACCAATATGACCTAAACGGCAGTGCCACAAATAAGTTGCACTATCATTATTAACTTTGCATCTTTTGGCTTCAATATTATGAAAATGTGTATTACCATGATCGAGATCCAACAAATTATTCTCTAACTTACATGAATAACCGTATTGCAATAAACATGATCCAATCATATTTATGCTTAACGCAAACACCAAATAACATTTATTTAGGTTCAACACTAATCCCGAAAGTATAGGGAGTGTGCGATGATGATCATATCAATCTTGGAACCACTTCCAACACACATCGTCACTTCACCCTTAACTAGTCTCTGTTTATTTTGCAACTCCCATTTCGAGTTACTACTCTTAGCAACTGAACCAGTATCAAATACTGAGGGGTTGCTATAAACACTAGTAAAGTACACATCAATAACATGTATATCAAATATAGCTTTGTTCAGTTTGCCATCCTTCTTATCCGCCAAATACTTGGGGTAGTTCCGCTTGCAGTGACCAGTCCCTTTGAAGTAGAAGCACTTAGTCTCAGGCTTAGGTACAGACTTGGGCTTCTTCAATTGAGTAGCAACTTGCTTGTCGTTCTTCTTGAAGTTCCCCTTCTTCCCTTTGCCCTTTTCTTGAAACTAGTGATCTTGTCAACCATCAACACTTGATGCTTTTCTTGATTTCTACCTTTGTCGATTTCAGCATCACGAAGAGCTTGGGAATTGTTTCCGTCATCCCTTGCATACTATAGTTCATCACGAAGTTCTACTAACTTGGTGATGGTGACTAGAGAATTCTGTCAATCACTATTTTATCTGGAAGATTAACTTCCACTTGATTCAAGCGATTGTAGTACCCAGACAATCTGAGCACATGCTCACTTCTTGAGCTATTCTCCTCCATCTTTTAGCTATAGAACTTGTTGGAGACTTCATATCTCTCAACTTGGGTATTTTCTTGAAATATTAACTTCAACTCCTGGAACATCTCATATGGTCCATGACGTTCAAAATGTCTTTGAAGTCCCGATTCTAAGACGTTTAAGCATGGTGCACTAAACTATCAAGTAGTCATCATATTGAGCTAGCCAAATGTTCATAACATCTGCATCTGCTCCTGCAATAGGTGAAGGAAATATGCCCTAGAGGCAATAATAAAGTTATTATTTATTTCCTTATATCATGATAAAAGTTTATTATTCATGCTAGAATTGTATTAACCGGAAACATAATACATGTGTGAATACATAGACAAACAGAGTGTCACTAGTATGCCTCTACTTGACTAGCTCATTAATCAAAGATGGTTATGTTTCCTAACCATGGACAAAGAGTTGTCATTTGATTAACGGGATCACATCATTAGTTGAATGATCTGATTGACATGACCCATTCCATTAGCTTAGCACCCGATCGTTTAGTATGTTGTTATTGCTTTCTTCATGACTTATACATGTTCCTATGACTATGAGATTATGCAACTCCCGTTTGCCGGAGGAACACTTTGTGTGCTACCAAACGTCACAACGTAACTGGGTGATTATAAAGGAGCTCTACAGGTGTCTCCAAAGGTACATGTTGGGTTGGCGTATTTCGAGATTAGGATTTGTCACTCCGATTGTTGGAGAGGTATCTCTGGGCCCTCTCAGTAATGCACATCACTGAAGCCTTGCAAGCATTGCAACTAATGAGTTAGTTGCGGGATGATGTATTATGGAACGAGTAAAGAGACTTGCTGGTAACGAGATTGAACTAGGTATGGGATACCGACGATCGAATCTCGGGCAAGTAACATACCGATGACAAAGGGAACAACGTATGTTGTTATGCGGTCTGACCGATAAAAGATCTTCGTAGAATATGTAGGAGCCAATATGAGCATCCAGGTTCCGCTATTGGTTATTGACCGGAGACGTGTCTTGGTCATGTCTGCATTGTTCTCGAACCCGTAGGGTCCGCACGCTTAAGGTTTCGATGATAGTTATATTATGAGTTTATGCGTTTTGATGTACCGAAGGTTGTTCGGAGTCCCGGATATGATCACGGACATGACGAGGAGTCTCGAAATGGTTGAGACATAAAGATTGATATATTGGAAGCCTATGTTTGGATATCGGAAGTGTTCCGGGTGAAATCGGGATTTTACCGGATTACCGGGAGGTTACCGGAACCCCCCGGGAGGTATATGGGCCTTAGTGGGCCTTAGTGGAAGAGAGGAGAGGTGGCCAGAGATGGGCCGCGCGCCCCTCCCCCCTTGGTCCGAATAGGACAAGGAGAGGGGGCCGGCCCCCTTCCTCCTCTCTCTCCTCTTCCCCCCCCCCTCTGCGAATCCTATTCCAACTAGGAAAGGGGGGGAGTCCTACTCCCGGAGGGAGTAGGACTCCTCCTGGCGTGCCCTATGATGGCCGGCCGCCCCCCCCCCCTTTGAGCCTTTATATACGGAGGCACGGGGCACCCCTAGAGACACAAGTTGATCCACGTGATCATATTCTTAGCCGTGTGCAGTGCCCCCTTCCACCATAGTCCTCGATAATATTGTAGCGGTGCTTAGGCGAAGCCCTGCGACAGTAGTACATCAAGATCGTCACCACGCCGTCGTGCTGACGGAACTCTTCCCCGACACTTTGCTGGATCGGAGTCCGGGGATCGTCATCGAGCTGAACGTGTTCTAGAACTCGGAGGTGCCGTAGTTTCGGTGCTTGATCGGTCGGGCCGTGAAGATGTACGACTACATCAACCAAGTTAAAGCTTCCGCTGTCGATCTACAAGGGTACGTAGATCACACTCTCCCCCTCTCGTTGCTATGCATCACCATGATCTTGCGTGTGCGTAGGAAATTTGTTGAAATTACTAAGAAACCTAACAATAGGTTTGTCACCTAGCGGTGCATCAAGGACATAATTCTTCTATGCAGCAATGAGGATAAACCTCAGATCACGGATCCAATCCGCGTCATTGCTACTAACACCTTTCAACTTAGTTTTCTCTAGGAACATATCAAAAATCAAACAGTGGAGCTAAACGTGAGCTATTGATCTACAACATAGATATGCTAATACTGCCAGGACTAAGTTCATGATAAATTTAAGTTCAATTAATCATATTACTTAAGAACTCCCACTTAGATAGACATACCTCTAATCATCTAAGTGATCACGTGATCCATATCAACTAAACCATAACCGATCATCACATGAAATGGAGTAGTTTTCAATGGTGAACATCATTATGTTGATCATATCTACTATCTGATTCATGCTCGACCTTTCGGTCTCAGTGTTCCGAGGCCATATCTGCATATGCTAGGCTCGTCAAGTTTAACCTGAGTATTCTGCGTGTGCAAAACTGGCTTGCACCCGTTGTAGATGGACGTAGAGCTTATCACACCCGATCATCACGTGGTGTCTGGGCACGACGAACTTTGGCAACGGTGCATACTCAGGGAGAACACTTTTATCTTGAAATTTAGTGAGAGGTCATCTTATAATGCTACTGTCAATCAAAGCAAGATAAGATGCATAAAAGATAAACATCACATGCAATCAATATAAGTGATATGATATGGCCATCATCATCTTGTGCTTGTGATCTCCATCTCTGAAGCACCGTCATGATCACCATCGTCACCGGCACGACACCTTGATCACCATCGTAGCATCGTTGTCGTCTCGCCAATCTTATGCTTCCATGACTATCGCTACCGCTTAGTGATAAAGTAAAGCATTACAGCGCAATTGCATTGCATACAATAAAGCGACAACCATATGGCTCCTGCCAGTTGCCGATAACTCGGTTACAAAAGCATGATCATCTCATACAATAAAATTTAGCATCATGTCTTGACCATATCACATCACAACATGCCCTGCAAAAACAAGTTAGACGTCCTCTACTTTGTTGTTGCAAGTTTTACGTACCTGCTACGGGCTTAAGAAAGAACCGTTCTTACCTACGCGTCAAAACCACAATGATAGTTTGTCAAGTTGGTGTTGTTTTAACCTTCACAAGGACCGGGCGTAGCCACACTTGGTTCAACTAAAGTTGGAGAAACTGACACTCGCCAGCCACCTGTGTGCAAAGCACGTCGGTAGAACCAGTCTCGCGTAAGCGTACGTGTAATGTCGGTCCGGGCTGCTTCATCCAACAATACCGCCGAACCAAAGTATGACATGATGGTAAGCAGTATGACTTATATCTCCCACAACTCACTTGTATTCTACTCGTGCATATAACATCAACGCATAAAACCTAGGCTCGGATGCCACTGTTGGGAACGTAGTAATTTCAAAAAAATTCCTATGCACACGCAAGATCATGGTGATTCATAGCAACGAGAGGGGAGAGTGTTGCCCACGTACCCTCGTAGACCGAAAGCGGAAGCGTTAGCACAACGCGGTTGATGTAGTCGTACGTCTCACGATCCGACCGATCCAAGTACTGAACGCACGGCACCTCCGAGTTCAGCACACGTTCAGATCGATGACGTCCCGCGAACTCCGATCCAGCAGAGCTTCACGGGAGAGTTCCGTTAGCACGACGGTGTGGTGACGGTGATGATGTTGCTACCGACGCAGGGCTTCGCCTAAGCACCGCTACGATATGACCGAGGTGGAATATGATGGAGGGGGGCACCACACACGGCTGGGAAAGATCAACTGATCAACTTGTGTGTTTAGAGGTGCCCCCTGCCCCCGTATATAAAGGAGCAAGGGGGAGGCCAGCCGGCCCTCTATGGGCGCGCCAGGAGGAGGAGTCCTCCTCCTAGTAGGAGTAGGACTCCCCTTTCCTACTCCTACTAGGAGGAGGAAAGGAAGGAGGAGAAGGAGAAGGAAGGAGAGGGAGGAAAAGGAGGAAAGGGGGGCCGGCCCCTAGTCCAATTCGGTTTGGGCTAGGGGGGCCGCGCGCCCTGCCTCCTCTCTTCCACCACTTGGCCCATGAGGGCCATTACTTCTTCCTCATATTCCCGCAACTCCCCGGTACCCCCGAAAATACCCAAATCACTCAGAACCTTTCCGATGTCCGAATATAGTCATCCAATATATCGATCTTTACGTCTCGACCATTTCGAGACTCCTCGTCATGTCCCCAATCTCACCCGGGACTCTGAACTACTTTCGGTACATCAAATCACATAAACTCATAATACAATCGTCACCGAAACTTTAAGCGTGCGGACCCTACGGGTTCGAGAACTATGTAGACATGACCGAGACATGTCTCCGGTCAATAACCAATAGCGGAACCTGGATGCTCATATTGGCTCCCACATATTCTATGAAGTTCTTTATCGATCAGACCGCATAACAACATACGTTGTTCCCTTTGTCATCGGTATGTTACTTGCCCGAGATTCGATCGTCGGTATCTCAATACCTAGTTCAATCTCGTTACCGGCAAGTCTCTTTACTCGCTCCGTAATACATCATCCCGCAACTAACTCATTAGTTGCAATGCTTGCAAGGCTTAAGTGATGTGCATTACCGAGAGGGCCCAGAGATACCTCTCCGACAATTGGAGTGACAAATCCTAATCTCGAAATACGCCAACCCAACAAGTACCTTCGGAGACACCTGTAGAGCACCTTTATAATCACCCAGTTACGTTGTGACGTTTGGTAGCACACAAAGTGTTCCTCTGGTAAACGGGAGTTGCATAATCTCATAGTCATAGGAACATGTATAAGTCATGAAGAAAGCAATAGCAACAAACTAAACGATCAAGTGCTATGCTAACGGAATGGGTCTAGTCAATCACATCATTCTCCTAATGATGTGATCCCGTTAATCAAATGACAACTCATGTCTATGGTTAGGAAACATAACCATGTTTGATCAACGAGCTAGTCAAGTAGAGGCATACTAATGACACTCTGTTTGTCTATGTATTCACACATGTATTATGTTTCCGGTTAATACAATTCTAGCATGAATAATAAACATTTATCATGATATAATAAAATAAATAATAACTTTATTATTGCCTCTAGGGCATATTTCCTTCAGGTAAGGAACTACCATCTAGCTCTGCACTTGATTCACCTTCTGTTTTGAGTAAGCTTGCGACACCTACACTTGCTTCTGCTATTCGTTCTGATATGTCGCATGTTATTGATGATGCCACTTCTGCTATGCATGATACTTGTGATGAAACTACCTCTATGCCTGATACTACTATGCCACTTAGTGCTTTTCTTGATGAACAACTTGCTAGGGCTAGAGAGATTGAAAATATTGAATCTGATGATACTGATGAAAGTGATGATGAAGAACCACTTGCCATTCCTAAGGGTTATGTTTTTGATCAAGATGCTTCTTTAGCTATTTTAGCTTGCAGAAACAGAACTGAACTTAAAAAATTATTAGCTAAATGGAGTAAGCAATCTCTAAATGCTAGAATGAAACCTGACCCTGCTTTTGCTACTTCACCTATCTTTGTTACTGATAAGGATTATGAATTCTCTGTTGATCCTGATATAATTACTTTGGTTGAATCTGATCCTTTTCATGGTTATGAATCTGAAACTGTTGTGGCACATCTTACTAAACTGAATGATATAGCTACCCTGTTCACTAAAGATGAGAGAACTCGCTACTTTTATATCCTTAAAATATTCCGTTCTCATTAAAGGGTGATGCTAAGATATGGTTTAATTCTCTTGATCCTGGTTGTGTGCGTAGTCCCCAGGATATGATTTATTACTTCTCTGCTAAATATTTCCCTGCTCATAAGAAACAAGCTGCTTTAAGGGATATATATATATATATATATAATTTTGTGCAAATTGAAGAAGAGAGTCTCCCACAAGCTTGGGGGAGGCTTCTCCAATTACTTAATGCTTTGCCTGATCATCCTCTTAAGAAAAATGAAATACTTGATATCTTTTATAATGGACTAACCGATGCCTCCAGAGACTACCTGGATAGTTGTGTTGGTTCTGTTTTCAGGGAAAGAACACCGGATGAAGCTGAAATTCTATTGAATAATATGTTGACAAATGAAAATAATTGGACACCTCCGGAGCCAATTCCTGAGCCTATTCCTAAACCAACTCCGAAGAAGAGGGGTATTCTATTTCTCAGTCCTGAAGATATGCAAGAGGCAAAGAAATCTATGAAAGAAAAAGGTATTAAAGCTGAAGATGTTAAGAATTTACCTCCTATTGAAGAAATACATGGTCTTAATTTACCGCCTGTTGAAGAAACATATAATCTTAATCCTTTACCTATTGAAGAAACTCATGGTCTTGATAACCCGACACAGGTAGTAAAGGTAAATTCTCTCTATAGATATGATGAAGCTGTAATCCCATTTACTAAGTTTGCTAGCCCATGCTTAGATGAGTTTGATAAATTTATGGCTAAGCAAGAAGATTTTAATGCTTATTTTGGTAAACAATTGAAATAGAATTCAAATATGCTTGAACACTTGGGTGATTATATGGCTAATGTTAAAGGTGAAATTAAACTTATTAGTAAGCATGCTTCTATGGTTACCACTCAAGTAGAACAAGTACTTAAAGCTCAAAATGATTTTCTCAATGAATTGAATAATAAGAATAATGGTAATGATGTTAGAGTGGCTACTAGAACTGGTAGAATGACTCGGGAACCTTTGTATCCTGAAGGCCACCCTAAGAGAATTGAGCAAGATTCTCAGAGAAATAAAATAGATGCACCTAGTCCTTCTAAAAAGAAGAAAAAGAAAAATGATAAGACTTTGCATGCTTCTAGTGATTCTACTGTTGAAACACCTGAGAATCCAAATGATATTTCTATTTCTGATGCTGAAACACAATTTGGTAATGAACCTGAAACTAGTGATAATGCTAATAATAATGTTCATGATGATGCTCAACCTAGTAATGATAATGATATAGAAATTGAACCTGCTGCTGATCTTGATAACCCACAATCAAAGAATCAACGTTATGATAAAAAAAGACTTTGTTGCTAGGAAACATGGTAAAGGAAGAGAACCATGGGTTCAGAAACCCATGCCTTTTCCTCCCAAACCATCCAAGAAAAAGGATGATGAGGATTTTGAGCGCTTTGCTGAAATGATTATACCTATCTTTTTGCGTGTGCGATTAACTGATATGCTCAAAACAAATCCTTATGCTAAGTACATGAAAGATAATACTACAAATAAAAGAAAGATACCGGAAGCTGAAATTTCCATCATGCTTGCTAATTATACTTTTAAGGGTGGAATACCAAAGAAACTTGGAGATCCAGGAGTACCCACTATACCATGCTCCATTAAAAGAAACTATGTTAAAACTGCTTTATGTGATCTTGGAGCCAGTGTTAGTGTTATGCCTCTCTCTTTATATCGTAGACTTGATTTGAATAAGTTGACACCTACTGAAATATCTTTGCAAATGGCTGATAAATCAACTGCTATACCTATCGGTATTTGTGAGGATGTGCATGTTGTAGTTGCAAATGTTACTATTTTAACGGACTTTGTTATTCTTGATATTCCCGAGGACAATAGTGTGTCTATTATTATTGGAAGACCCTTTTTGAATACTGCAGGGGCTGTTATTGATTGCACTAAAGGAAATGTCACTTTTCATGTTAATGGTAATGAGCATACGGTACACTTTCCGAGGAAACAACCTCAAGTTCATAGTATCAACTCTATTGGAAAGATTCCATTAATTATATTTGGAGGTTTTGAATTTCCTCTTCCTACTGTCAAGAAGAAATATGATATTCTTATTATTGGGGGTGTGCATATCCCCGTTGAGGTAACATAGTGTTATTCGAAATTTCTCCGGTTCCATGTTATTCGGAATGAATTCGTTAACAAGACTTGATCAACCTTGTTAGAGGATTCCTTTTGATGATCATGAGATGGATGAAACTAGAAGGCACAACCTTTTGTATCCCATTTTTACTTTCTGTTATTTATATTAAATAAAATAAAAATAAATATTTGTCTGCCTGTTATCTGATTATCCGTGCAATATAAAAATACCTCGAAAATAGAAGTTCTCCAAATGCCCTGAAAATTAAATATGATTTTTTCTAGAATATTTGAGGATTTATGGAACTGAGAACACACTAGGGGGCTAGCCACCTGCCCACGAGGGTGGAGGGCGCTCCCCCTGCCTCGTGGGCACACGGTGGCCCTCCTCCACTTATCCTTTCACCCATACACTTCTTCTTCCTCCCACAAACACGAATAACCAGCTCAAACCTGAGTCCAAGCTCATTTTGCTGCCATTTTCGATCTCCTTGCTCAAAGCACCTCTCACAAAACTACTTGGGGAGATTGTTCCTTGGTATGTGACTCCTCCATTGGTCCAATTAGTTTTTGTTCTAGTGCTTTATTCATTGCAAATTTTTGCTGCTTAGGTGACCCTGTTCTTGAGCTTGCATGTCAAATTTATATGTTCAGAAGTAGTTTTGATGCATGATATAGGCCCTAGGCACTTGTAGGAGTAGTTGCTATCAATATTATTAAGTTTGGTTTACTTTTATTTTGAAGTTACTAAAATTTTCAGAATTTTTGAGAAAATGATGATGAGACTATTAAGGGGCTCATCGAGCCAAAGCTCGAAGGAAAAGGCACCAAAGTCTAAGTATAATTTGCCGAGCACCGCGGAGATTCGGGCGTGTGAATGGCCTTCTGATGAATTCTTGAGAGTAGCCGGGATTTATGAAGATTTTCATGAATTGGCTCATAATGCAGGCCTCACCTCTTCCTCCATGACCAATGCGATCAGTATCTCTTGCTCACAAATACCTTTGTGCAAAACTTTCATTTTCATTCTAGGAACTCACCACCTATGGTGGAGTTTCATTTATATGATGAGCATAAGGAGATGTCACTTTATGATTTTTGTCGGATTTGTCTAGTCCCTTTTGAGGGCAAGACAGAAGAACCACATCGTGATGATGTGGAGGGGTTTATTGACACTATCACTATAGGGGAAACTAGGAAGGTTTCCGATGCACGAATCACTAGCATACATTTTCCTGTTTTACGTTACTTTGCATTATTTGCTCGTCGTTGCTTAATTGGTCGCGGAAACTGTGGAAACCTTAGTATCCCTGATATTATTATTTTGCTTCAAGGTTTATACAGTGATAACACTTTTAGCATGGGCTGTATTATTGCTAAACGGTTAAGTCTGAACCGTACCTAGGGCCCCATCTTTGGAGGCATCTATGCCTCACGCCTAGCTGCACATTTTAACATACCTATTAGGCATGCTGAGAAGGAAGAAAAGGTGCTGACCCGTGTTTATCTAGATTATAAAAGTATGGTGGCACATGATTTTATTGTTAAGAATAGGCAGGAGAGCTTAAATATCAATTGTTCTTTAATAAACATCATCCTGAGGCTATTACCCTGCCTACTCCTTCTTTGTTTGCTCTATCTTCAGGCACGTACCTTGTTCCGTTGACGGCTATTCAAGCCTACCGGAACCCTGCACCAGCCGAGGAGCCAGAGCCGGAACCACAATTTGATCCCTCACGACAGTCTAATTACCAGTGGGATCCGGAGATGATTGCCAGCCAGTGGCAATCGGAGCCTTCTTCTTCCTCATCGCAGTACGACCCCAACTACTATTATGGATATCCGCCAGGCCAGCCGTGGCCATAGACCAACTTAGGCCAAAAGCCTAAGCTTGGGGGAGTACGTATTTCTCACCGACATTACATTTATGCTCACACACTCATTGCTAAATGTCAGTGCTCATACTTTTTCATTGTATCATCCATGCTAGTTTATTTTCCTTTTTGTGCTTTCTTCTTGTGTGTTTAATAAACCTTAAGAAAAACCAAAAAAAATAGTTGTAGATTTTAATTAGTTTACTTTCCATGCTTGTAGTAGTAATTAAAAAGAAAACCCAAAAAGATTTCATGTTCTTCTTTTGCTTGTTGGGAGCTTTCCCGTGTAAATAGTTTTATTTCTTTTCTTTTCCTTGGGGGTTGATAGGAGAAGACCATGATTAAATTGTTGAAGTGGCTCTTATATGCATTATTGTTTATCTGACAAAAGAGCCTATATTGCCTTGTCTTCTCCTGTTTATTGAATGCTTGCAGATTCCAGCTTAGTCCAATGCACGTGCACTATTCACATCGTTTGGTCGTGCAAGTGAAGGGAAATTATGATGATATATGATGGACTGGCTGAGATGAGAAAAGCTGGTATGAACTCGACCTCTTTTGTTTTTGTAAATATGATTAGTTCATCATTCCTGATTCAGCCTATTATGAATAAACATGTTTGCAATGACAACTAGAGATCATAGTTTCTTATGCCATACTTGATTAGCTATGAGTTATAATGGTTTACCTTGCGTGCCAACATGCTATTAAAATAGTTATGATGTGGTATGATAGGGTGGTATCCTCCTCTGAATGATTTAAGTGACTTGACTTGGCACATGTTCACGCATGTAGTTGAAACAAAATCAACATAGCCTTCACGATATTTATGTTCATGGTGGATTATATCCTACTCATGCTTGCATTCCGTGTTGATTAATTTTAATGCATGTTCATGACTGTTGTCGCTCTCTACCTGGTCGCTTCCCAGTCTTTTGCTAGCCTTCACCTGTACTAAGCGGGAATACTGCTTGTGCATCCAGTCCCTTAAACCCCAAAGTTATTCCACATGAGTCCACTATACCTACCTATATACGGTATCTACCTGCCGTTCCAAGTAAATTTGTATGTGCCAAACTCTAAACCTTCAAATAAATATCCTATTTTGTATGCTCGAATAGCTCATGTATCAACTAGGGCTGTCTGTATCTTCCATGTTAGGCGGGTTATTCTCAAGCGGAGTGGACTCCGCTCCTCACTCACGAGATAAATGGCTGGTCATCGGGATGCCCAGTCCCATTATTTATGCAAACTAAATCAAAATAATTGCAAACAAAACTCCCCCTGGGACTCTTGTTAGTTGGAGGCACTTGTTGTTTCGAGCAAGCCATGGATTGATGCTTGTGGTGGAAGGGGGAGTATAAACTTTACCATTCTGTTTGGGAACTGCCTATAATGTGTGTAGCATGGAAGATATCGCGATCTCTTGGTTGTTATGTTGACAATGAAAGTATACCGCTCAAAATATTATTCACCTCTGTTTCAAAACCGAGCTCTGGCACCTCTACAAATCCCTGCTTCCCTCTGCGAAGGGCCTATCTATTTACTTTTATGCTGAGTCATCATCCTCTTATTAAAAAGCACCAGTTAGAGAGCACCGCTGTCATTTGCATTCATTACTGTTAGTTTACATTGAGTATGACTTGACTGGATCTCTTTTACCATGAATTACAATGTCTAGTCAGTCCTTAGTCTTTAAAGGTGCTCTACATTTATGTTTTGCGGTCTTAGAAAGGGCTAGCGAGATACCATCTTATTATATCATATTATGATTGTTTTGAGAAAGTGTTGTCATCCAAGATTTATTATTATGGCTCGCTAGTTGATTATGCTATTGATATGAGTAAACTTAAGACCTATGCATTATTGCGAATGTGGTTAGTTATAATCTTTGCTGAAAACTTGACTGCTGGCTTTACATATTTACAACAACAAGAGCAAACAGAGTTTGTAAAAGTTTTTCTTTATCACTTTCAGTTTGTCAACTGAATTGCTTGAGGAAAAGCAAAGGTTTAAGCTTGGGGGGGAGTTGATACGTCTCCAACGTATCCATTTTTCCAAACACTTTTGCCCTTGTTTTGGACTCTAACTTGCATGATTTGAATGGAACTAACCTGGACTGACGCTGTTTTCAGTAGAATTATCATGGTGTTATTTATGTGCAGGAGCAAACGTTCTCGGAATGACCTGAAACTTCACGGAGCCACTTTTCAGAAAATAAGAAAAATACCTGCCAAAGATAAAGGCCAGGGGGCCCACCACCTTGCCACGAGGGTGGGGGGCGCGCCCCCCTACCTCGTGGGCCCCCTGTTGCCTCTCCGACTCCAACTCCACCTCCATATATTGAGTTTCAGGGAGAAAAAAATCAGAGAGAAGAAATCATCGCATTTTACGATACGGAGCCGCCGCCAAGCCCTAAAACCTCTCGGGAGGGCTGATCTGGAGTCCGTTCGGGGCTCTGGAGAGGGGGATCCATCACCGTCGTCATCATCAACCATCCTCCATCACCAATTTCATGATGCTCACCGCCGTGCGTGATTAATTCCATCGTAGGCTTGCTGGACGGTGATGGGTTGGATGAGATTCACCATGTAATCGAGTTAGTTTTGTTAGGGTTTGATCCCTAGTATCCACTTTGTTCTGAGATTGATGTTGCTATGACTTTGCTATGCTTAATGCTTGTCACTAGGGCCCGAGTGTCATGATTTCAGATCTGAACCTATTATGTTTTCATCAATATATGAGTGTTCTTGATCCTATCTTGCAAGTCTATAGTCACCTATTATGTGTTATGATCCGTTAACCCCGAAGTGACAATAATCGGGACACTTATCGGTGATGATTGTAGTTTGAGGAGTTCATGTATTCACTATGTGATAATGCTTTGTTCCGGTTCTCTATTAAAAGGAGGCCTTAATATCCCTTAGTTTCCATTAGGACCCCGCTGCCACGGGAGGGTAGGACAAAAGATGTCATGCAAGTTCTTTTCCATAAGCATGTATGACTATATTCGGAATACATGCCTACATTACATTGACGAATTGGAGCTAGTTATGTGTCACCCTATGTTATGACTGTTACATGATGAACTGCATCCGGCATAATTATTCATCATTGATCCAATGCCTACGAGCTTTCCATATACTGGTTTACGCTTATTTACTCTCTCGGGAGGGCTGATCTGGAGTCCGTTCGGGGCTCCAGAGAGGGGAATCCGTCGCCATCGTCATCATCAACCATCCTCCATCACCAATTTCATGATGATCACCACCGTGCGTGAGTAATTCCATTGTAGGCTTGCTGGACGGTGATGGGTTGGATGGGATCTATCATGTAATCGAGTTAATTTTGTTAGGGTTTGATCCCTAGTGTCCATTATGTTCTGAGATTGATGTTGCTATGACTTTGCTATGCTTAATGCTTGTCACTAGGGCCCGAGTGCCATGATTTCAGATCTGAACCTATTATGTTTTCATCAATATATGAGTGTTATTGATCCTATCTTGCAAGTCTATAGTCACCTATTATGTGTTATGATCCGTTAACCCTGAAGTGACAATAATCGGGATACTTACCGGTGATGACCGTAGTTTGAGGAGTTCATGTATTCACTATGTGTTAATGCTTTGTTCCGGTTCTCTATTAAAAGGAGGCCTTAATATCCCTTAGTTTCCGTAAGGACCCCGCTGCCACAGGAGGGTAGGACAAAAGGTGTTATGCAAGTTCTTTTCCATAAGCACGTATGACTATATTCGGAATACATGCCTACATTATATCAATGAACTGGAGCTAGTTTTGTGTCACCCTAGGTTATGACTGTTACATGATGAACCGCATTCTCCATCACTGATCCATTGCCTACAAGCTTTCCATATATTGTTCTTCGCTTATTTACTTTTCCGTTGCTATTGCTATCATCACTACAAAATACCAAAAACATTACTTTTAATACTGTTACCTTTTGCTACCGTTATCACTACTATCATATTACTTTGCTACTAAACACTTTGCTGCAGATATTAAGTTTCCAGGTGTGGTTGAATTGACAACTCAACTGCTAATACTTGAGAATATTTCTTTGGCTCCCCTTGTGTCGAGTCAATAAATTTGGGTTGAATACTCTACCCTCGAAAACTGTTGCGATCCCCTATACTTGTGGGTTATCAGTGGACGATAGAACCTTACATTCTTTTTAAGTAGGAGACTAGATAATTGCATGTGTGTTGCAACGGTTTAAATATTCTATATTATGTTAGTCCATGATTGCCTACCCGTGATTGTCTAAATAATTATTTAGCAAATCATGCCCGTGATTTACCCGCCTAAATAAATTTTAGGATTTTATTTGATAATCACTTATTTGGTAAGAATTTATTGTCTTACCAAAAAAACATAAATTTTACGTGCTACGTGAATAAAAGACGAAAAGGAAGGAAGGATGTTGGATTAAGGATGAGGTGGACGACAGAAATTTACGTATTTTTAAGTAGGAGAAATTTAAGACTAAGCATTTAAAAGTTATTTTTTTCCAAAACAGAGTGTTCCTAAAAACTGAAAAAAAAAATACTTTAGAATCAATCCTTTTCTTTATTAGCAACCCTTAAAATGAACCCACAAAAAAGCAACCTTTAAAATGAAACTATAGTGAGTTCTGGTAAGAGCATGTACAATCGGACCCCCTATACCCACCCCAAACGTCCGGAAGGGCTGCCCGATCAATGTCTGGATGAAAAAACGCCACCCAACCGGGTGCCCCATTTTTTGGCCCAAATGCCCGGACTGACCGGCAGTCCCCATATCCGGCCCAAATTTGGGGCGGATATGGGCACGCCTGGATGTGCCCGCCATATCAGACTGACCGCTTGGGCTCGCGCCAATTCGCTCATCCCCCCCCCTCCTTGCCCTAGCAGCTATCTCCTCTTCTTTGTTCGTCCACGTCCACACAACCACCATCGGACTTCCACTGGTATCGGTGCTCCACCGCCATGCCCAACCCAGTTATTCTTTACCGAACCCCCCCCCCAACCCACACCGCCGCCGACCCAGCCGCCACCGAGCGCCGCCCTGATACGTCAAACTCCTCCGTATTTTCACCTCGCACTCTACCTGTTCGATGGAATGCCCGAGCCGGTTTTATTCTTTTGGTCATTACTTGTAGGTCACCAGTGGATTCATCGTAGAATCATGGCTATGTAAACGATGAGCTTGATGAATTCATATTCAACAAGTTCATCACTTTGGTGGATTCAGACGATGAGGATGCTGGTATGATGATGATGATGATGATGATCATGATCATGAGCATCCAAGATGAGTTGGAGAAGGCAGAGGAGGACACTCTCAACTTCAAGCGTTCCATCAAGAGCCGGAGAGTTATTCCTCATGATAGGATTGTCGGTGCACGCCTTCTGTACACGGACTACTTCACAGTGGTCCTAGCATTCCATGAAACGTTCTTTCGTCGTAGCTACCGAATGAGCAGAAACTTGTTCTTGCAGATAGTGGATGGCGTGGAGAAGGCTGTAGATGACAAATTCATGCTGTGAAGGATTGTTCCAGGCATCTTTCCTTTTCTCCTCTACAGAAATGCACGGCTGCTCTGAGGATGCTTGCTTATGGTAAAGCAGTTGATGCAATTGATGTAGAAATTCTGATGGAGAGACTACGATCCTGAACACCACGATGTAATTTGCACGCACTATGGTGAAGGTGTTCGGACCAGAGTACCTGAGAGAGCCAAGTGTGGAGGGCACAGAAAAATTACTGGCAATTGGATCAGCAAGAGGATTCCTATGTATGTTAGGTTCAATTGATTGCAAGCACTAACAATGAAAGAATTGCTCAAAAGGTTTGCGTGGGCAATACCAAGGTCACGTCAAGGAAGCCACCATCATACTTGAAGTAGTGGCATCGCAGGATTTGTGGATTCGGCATGCTTTTATTTCGCATGTCAGGTTCATGCAATGACATTAATATGTTGCAACGATCTCCTTTGTTTAAGAGACTCTATGATGGGGAAGCACCACCGTGTAACTATACCGTAAAAGGGCACAACTACAACATGGGGTATTACCTTTCCGATGGTATCTATCCTAGGTGGATGATACGTCTCCAACGTATCTATAATTTATGAAGTATTCATGCTGTTATATTATCATTCTTGGATGTTTTACAATTATTTTATAGCAACTTCATATCATGTTTTGGGACTAACCTATTGACCTAGTGCCCAGTGCCAGTTGCTGTTTTTTGCTTGTTTCTTACATCGCAGGAAATTAATATCAAACGGAGTCCAAACACCGCGAAACTTTTTTGAGATTTTTTATGGACCAGAACACCCAGTATGGGCCAAAGCAGCACCTGGTGGGTGCCCCGAGGGGAGGACAATGCACTAGGGCACGCCTAGGGGCCCAGGCGCGCCCAGGTGGGTTGTGCCCACCTCGTTGACCTCCCGCACCCCCTCTTTACCCTATAAATTCATAAATATTCCGAAAACCCTCGGGGTTAACATAGATCGGAAGTTCCGCCGCCGCAAGGCTCTATAGCCACCGAAAACCAATCTAGACCCCGTTCTGGCACCCTGCCGGAGGGGGGAATCATCTCCGGTGGCCATCTTCGTCATCCCGCAGCCACCACGATGAGGAAGGAGTAGTCCACCCTTGGGGCTGAGGGTTTGTACCAGTAGCTATGTGTTTAATCTCTCTCTCTCTCGTGTTCTCGAGATGTCACGATCTTGATGTATCGCGGGCTTTCTTAATATAGTCAGATTATATGGTGTTACCCCCTCTCTATCTTGTTGTGATGAATTGAGTTTTTTTTCTTTGAGATTTCGTTGTTATCGGATTGAATACTTTTATGGATTTGAGAGCACTTGATGTATGTCTTGCAATTGAATACTCATGGCGACAATTGGGTATCGTATTGATTCACTTGATATATGTTTTGGCACTCAACCCGCGGATTTCCGAGGTGACATTGGGGTAATCTATGCATAGGGGTTGTTGCACGTTCTTGTCTTTGTTTCTCCGGTAGAAATCTTGGGGCACTCTTTGAAGTTCTTTGTATTGGATTGAATATTATGAATCTGAATTTGCTTTGATATTATTTTAGTACGAACTCTTGGTTAGATCGATCGAAACGAGTAGCTTTGAGGTGGTTCCGTACCCTACAAACAATTTCGTCTTATGTTCTCCGCTAGATAGGAACTTTGGAGTGATTCTTCGTTGCACATTGAGGGGCCGTTATATGATCCAATTATATTAGCACTGTCGAGAGATTGCACTAGCGAAAGTACGAACCCTAGGCCTCATTTTTAAGCATTGCAATACCATTTTTGTGCCCGTCTACTATTTGCTACATTGTTGTTTTTATTTATTCAAATTATAAAAAATATATTTCTACCATCTGTATTACACTTTTATCACCATATCTTCGCCGAACTAGTGCACCTATACAATTTGCCATTGTATTGGGTGTGTTGGGGACACAAGAGATTTCTTGTATTTGGTTGCAGGGTTGTTTGAGACAGACCATCTTCATCCTACACCTCCCACGGATTGATAAATCTTAGGTCATCCACTTGAGGGAAAATTGCTACTGTCCTACAAAACTCTGCGCTTGGAGACCCAACACGAGTCTACAAGAATAAAATTGCGTAGTAGACATCAGTGGACGGTGTTTGTGAAGACCATGTCTGATCCCAAAGGCAACAAACAAACTCGCTTTGCAACAATGCAAGAAGCAGCTAGGGAGGATGTGGAGATGGCATTTGGAATTATCCAAGCTCGTTGGGGTATTATTCGTGGAGCTGCGATGATTTGGGAAGCGGAGACACTTTGGCAGCTCATGACATGTTGTGTAATCTTTTGCTACATGATTGTCGAGGATGAGGATGAAGGAGCAGCGCGCAAGCATGATTTCGAGATGCCCGATGTTCAAGTCCGCCTCCCAGAACAAGAGGCAGAGAGCATTGCCAACTTTCTGGGGATACATCGACAACTACGAGATCAAGAGGTGCATATGCAACTTCTGGATGTTCTTGTGGAGCACATGTGGTTTCACACTGAAAATCAGTAATCTTTGCTTTTAATTTATCAGTTATGCACTATGAATAATATTCATGCTTGAACTGTGTTTGGATTTTTGTATTATTAAGTACGGACAATTTGTATTCATGTGCACAAAACAATGTTTGGCCAAAATGATCGACTTGCATGTGTTTGCATGGATTTGGTATTTTGAAAACAGGGATTGTAGTTGTAAATGCCATTATTTGAGACCCATCAGGTCACTGTCCGCGGGCGCGTCTGCGGGCATATAGGGGCTCAGATTAGGGAGAGGAACTGGTCTATGGGTGTATGTACACCCTATATGAAAAAAATAGTAATTGAATAAAAATTCAAAAAATTCTGAAAATATTTTAGAAATAAACTTGATCTTTCATTGTACTTGTGTAAAAAAATCTACAGAAAGAAAATTCCCTTTGACTTCTTTAAAAAAATCGAACAAAATAGTGTTAATAGAGACTTGTAATAGCAAATGATTTTTTTGCGCTGAAGTCAACGCTGGGTTTTTATTCGTGGAAATTTATATCTTAGTGTAAAAGAAAGTCAAGTTTATTTTGAAAATAACCTTCTAAACTTTTTTTACTTTTTGTGCAATATTAATTGTTTTTCTCATATATGGCATTACTGTCGAGTTGCAGTACTGATGATTTTGGTCTACAAAAAGCCGGGACTTCATGACCCGAACTGTTCCGGGCCGTCAACATGCCTTGAACTGCGGATTCCACATAGTTTTGTTTTAGAGCATCTACAACCGGAAGTAGCTGATCCAAGGGGAAATACCCTTTGGTTCCTCGACGTTTATATATCCCATATGAGAAAAAAATACACAAAGGTCAAAAAAGTTTAGAATGTTTTTGAATAAACTTGACTTTCTTTTGCACTAGTATATAAATTTTCATGGACAAAAACCCAGCGTTGACTTTAGGGCAAAAAAACAAAATTTATTTTCTATTATAGGTCACCATTCACACTATTTTGATCGAATTTTTATTTAAAGAAGGCAAAGGGTATTTTTATTTTTGTGAATTTTTTCCCACAAGTACAGTCAACTTTATTTTTAAAATATTTTCAGAATTTTTTTGACTTTTTATTTAATTACTAATTATTATTTGTCCATATAGGATGTATATATAACCCCAAAGTTCCCCTCCCATATATATAGCCCAACCAACCGGTCCGCCCATTCAAGTGCAATGCAGCCGCAAAACCCTCTCGAGTCGTCGCCCTGATCGATCGCTAAACTTCCTCCTCGGTCGCCGGCAGGCGGCACCGGCGGGACCAACGACAGCAACACTGTGAGCAACACCCTCTCCGTCCACCTACTTCTCTAACTTCATTTTAGATCATCGTACTCGCCATGGTTAAAATCTGCCCTGACCGATTCTGCTGTTCGGTCGATCGACGCCGTTGTTCAGTATCTCCGCCTAAGTCGTGATCCGCTAGGATCGCTATGCTTTGGGTGGTTTGTGGGAGGTAGCGGCCGGCTAGGCGTTGGGTTCGGGTGTGAGCTAGGTGGATCTACAGGGATGTTAATCTGTTAATGGTTGATGTCATCATAATTAATTCTGACTCGTAAGATAGGAACATAAAAGCATCTCTAGCCGATCTTCCAAAAATAGTAGAGTAAACCATTGAGTAAAACTTAGTAAAGTATTTTTACTTGTCTATTTTTTGTTCGTTTCTAGCCGATCCTCTAAATATAGCGGAGTAGAAGACAAATTCAAATACGATGAACACAAATTTGATCGAAGCAAACTTACTTAACCAAAATACGATAGATAGTAATAATATTTCACATTGCAATCAACCAAAACTTAGTCTACTAAATTAACCGAAACTAAAACTTATTAATGTAGTCGCTATCAGTATCATGCACGGGCGACATCCCGCCGTCCGGACATCCCACCGATCATGAGGTTAGGGCATGTGCCCTTGTTTGGGCAGTCGCGGAAGATTCTTTTAAATTCTGTCCTGAAGTCGTGGTCGTTGCCGCCTCCACTTCCGTGCCTCTGTTGCTGCCTTCACTTCCACTGCCTCTCTTGTCGTCATTGTCCTCGTCGTCGCTTGACGGCATGATGACCCCCTCCCCCCCCCCCCCCCCCCCCGGCTTGTGCAGGCGGCGCTCTGCCTCCAGTTGCTCTAGGTAGAGGCAGCGGAGCTCCGCCATGCATGCCTCATCGGAGGCCTCCTCCGCCAGGCTTTCCCTCACCTCCCGTTCCTCCCTTGCCTCCCGTGCAGAGACCACTCGCGGGTCGACAACATCTCACCAAACTCAAACTTTCGGTGGGCGTCGGCATCGTGCGGCCAGATCGACCAAATGTCGTATTCTTTGGCGGCCTCCTCGGTGGAGTGGAAGGATCCGAGCCAAAGTTTCTTGTGGGTGTGTCGGTCCGCTATCTTGTCCACCCACGGCCCACATGCCCGTTGTTGCACGCCGATGTACGGCTACATCAGGGAGCTCGCGGAAGCTGGTG
This sequence comes from Triticum urartu, assembly GCF_003073215.2. NCBI lineage: Eukaryota > Viridiplantae > Streptophyta > Magnoliopsida > Poales > Poaceae > Triticum > Triticum urartu. The sequence continues at coordinate 548,876,789 of NC_053024.1, read as the reverse complement.
AGCCTACCACGGGGAGCAGATGGGGCCGCGCTCGAGGAAGCATTGCACAGCGCCAGGAGGCGGATGGGTCGGCGTTGCGCTCGTGGCGGCTCGGAGATGGAGAGTGGCGGCCACGGGATCCGGCCATGACGGCACGGGTGGGGGTGCAGGAGCGGGAGGGGCGAGATGAGGGTGGTGGGGGATTTTTTGGGAGGGAGGGGGGCAGAGAGGCGTCGTGTTCTTTTACTCCGCGACCGACCTGTCAAGTAAGTTTAGTCGCTCAACTCTACTCGGAGTAAAATATATGCTCCACTATAAGATTTACGGAATCGGCTAGGTCTAGTTAAAAGAGTAAAACCGAATTTTACTATTCTACCGGTTTTAGGGGATTAACTAAAGATGCTCTAGCAGACCCCGTAAAAGCTTTTGCAGTTCACGAAAAACGTATTTTAAAGGTTGGTTTGGGCTATGGTCAAGTAGACCCCTTAAACTTAGATTGTAAAATCAAATATTCTCATATATTCTTCCTCGTGTCTTCTTCCTCTCGCCTGTGTCCACGGCCAGCTAGCTCACTCCTACAAACCCGACAGACAACGCACAAAGCGACCAAATATGGTGCCGCTGGCGTCCAGCACGGCTCGCACGGAGCGCCCCGGCGTCACCGTTGCCGTTGCTGCTTGAATCGAGCTGGCTAGCGCCGGCGTCGAATCGATCCAAAGCTAGCTAGCTAGCTGCTAATCGATAGACCCAGGAGCTAGCTAGCTGCTCCCGTCGTCGTGGCTAATCGATCCACAAGCTAGCTAGCTAGCTTCCCTCGCCGTAGCTGTGATATACGGAGCCGCTGGTGTCACGGAGCCGTCGCATCTCGTTCATGGAGTCTCCGAAGTCCGAACGGGATCAGCCATGGCCGCAGACACGCGCTCGATCCTTTTACAGTGTAGAATTTTATTGGAGTAGGGAGAAATTGACGGTTGGAGACGGATGGTACGGACGGCGGCGGAAGGATCCGGTTCGTGGCCTATATACTGTCCTCGGACCTATAGAACTAGGGGTCGGAGGCTCGCGTTTTCAGTGACATGTAAAACGTTTACAGTTCCGTGAACTTTTATGGGGTCTGTTCTGAACACAAATTAGTCCGGAACCGTAAACTCGCCGGAATTGTTACATGGTAGAACCAGGGGTCCTACCGGACCTGCTCCGGAGGTTGTAGAGGAAGGATGGAGTGGGACGGGGTGATGATCGGGCGCGCCGGCGGCTGGGCGTCGGCGCGTCGGAGGGAGATGGCGGCGGCGGCTAGGGTTGAAGGCGGCTAGGGTTTCCGGCTCCTCTGAGAGCCGGGCAATGGGGATAATAATATTCTTATTGTTTAATTCCAAAAAGAGTCTTACAGCCTATATTTATAACCTAGATAACTTGCATAAGAATTAACCTAAGATAACTTGTGGACTAAGATTGCCCGGTGGGCCTAGCTAAACCGGCCATAACACTTCTCCCCGCCTGCACAAACAGCTCGTCCTCGAGCTGTAAGGTGGGGAAGCGCTTGCGAAACTCCTCGAGGCTATCAACCAGCGTCAAACACCTTGGCGCGGCTGGGGCCGGCGCAGGCCAGTGCGGCCACTGCAGCGCTGAGGCGGGCGCGGGAGGCGCGGGTGGCACCGCGAGAATGGGCGTGGGCCACTGCGGCCAGGACAGCGCTGGGGCGGGCGGCGGCTGGAGCGACGGATGGGCCCCAGCGATCGCCGCGGGTACCGAGTACCAGGGCGGGTGCAGCAGCGGCGGGGGCCCGCCGGTGTAGCCCGCCTGGAACGGTAGCAGGGGCGTCCCGCTCGGGCCCGATGCGTTCTGGATCGGCCAGTGCGTCGCCGGGTGGCTGTAGGCGGGGGGCGTAGCCGGCGGGGTGGTGTGCGGGCCGGCCAAGTACAGGGAGATGCCCTGGACAGCCGTCACGAGGTCCCGCAGGATGCTGGTCATCTCCTCTGGCGTGAAGACGGAGGTTGTCGGCGGCGCGGAAGTGACGGGGGCTGGCAGCGCGGAGGTGATCGGGGCCGGCGGCGTTGGGGACCCGGCAGTGGTCATCGGGGCGGTGGTGATGATGGGCAGCGGTGGCGTGGGCGTTGATGACGACATGATCGAACCCGAGTCTCTGGATACCAAATTGGTAGAACCAGGGGTCCTACCGGACCTACTCCGGAGGTTGTAGGAGAATGATGGAGTGGAACGGGGTGATGATCGGGTGCGCCGGCGGCTGGGGTTTCCGGCTCCTCTAGGAGCCGGGCAATAGGGATAATAATATTCTTATTGCTTAATTTCAAAAAAAGTCTTACATCCTATATTTATAACCTAGATAACTTGCATAAGAATTAATCTAAAATAACTTATGAACTAAGATTGTTCGGTGGGCCTAGCTAAACCGGCCATAACATTACAGGTTTGACGTTTTTGCAAGGTCTGCTAGAGTTGCTCTAATAAAATTAACCGAGTTTGCCCAGATTTGGTCACATGAAAACGTGTTGTCCTAGCTAGCTTTTAATTTACCACTATCTGAATGGTTCGCGCATGCATTTGCGCCGTTAGATTCACCAATCACAACATATTGTGATACTTGGTGTTTGCTATCATGTTCAATTTTAATCCTCCGCTACATTGACACTGACATGTCATTTGAAGTATATAGAAAAATTATACATCTGAAATGTACATATAGTGAAAGAACAGACTTGGATGGGCTTTGAGATATTTCTTCCTGTCAAATATCTGAGTCCATCAGTAAAGACTTCGGTGCGTCAAAGGATCATTCATGGCATTGAGATGTACGTCCGCCGTGTAAAGCCATAAACTTTTGTGCTTCCTCCATTTCTAAATATAAGTCTTTTTTAAAAATTTCACTACAAATTTAAAAATGTAGATTCACTCATTTTGCTCTGTGGGTAGTCCATGATAGAATTTCTACAAAAACTTATATTTAGAAACAGAGAAGCAGTACGAACCTTCGGTTTTCTCTTTGATTGAATCAATCCTCCTCTTGCCAACAACTAACTAGATCAATCCTCCTCCTGCCAACAATTAGCTAAACATGGACATTGTGGTCTCTTTCTATCCACCCTTCTCGTTACTTATTATTTTTTCCAGTTAAATGTCTTAGAGCAACTCTAGCAGACCCCGCATCTCGCCCCGACCCGTAAAATAACCGTTAAAATGCGGGTCAGGCGGAAAAACCAGCCCGATCAGACCTTGCATCCCGCCTCAGCCCAAAAAATTTTAGGGGACACGGCAAAATCCCGACCCCAACCCGGAAAAACACGAGTTTCCATCTCGCGGCTGCGGTACCCTGCATATAAGCGGAAGCGGTTGGTGCGGGGACATTTCATCCCGCACTTTCTCCCCACCAACCACCTCTCCTCTCCCCCTCACGCCGCCGCCGGCCGCCGCCCAAGATTCCGGCGAAAGCAGCCGGCAGGAGCAAGCCGGAAGTCCGCCACGCGCACGAGGCCTCCCCTCCCTTCCCCCCTGCGTCGGCTGGTCGCCGGATTTGCAGATCTGCGGCACTTCATCGCGGGCCGCTGAATTTGGCTTTTTCCGGCCGCCGCTTGCTGCCCCAAGCGATGGAGTGGTCGGGGAGCCTCTCCCGCAGCCCAAGCAAGGGCGCAATGCCGCATGCAGGTACGGGTTCGTCCGCCCACCGCCGCTGAAGGTTTGCGGGCATGGACTCGTCCGGCCGTCCACCGGGCTCGGCGCTCGCGCAACGTCTTTGTGGCTTGCCGATGCCGCTCATAGAGTGCGACGACTGCACGCGGAAAGTGTTGCGGCTCACTTCGGGCACGCCGAAGCACCCCAGATGGGTGTTCTTCAAATGTGAAAACAACGGGGTACGTGCACTTGCGGTAGCTCGTTTCATAGTTCATTCTTTAGTTCAATTGCGGTAACTCACTTCGAGCTTGCTCATTATTTTGTGTAGGATGATGGATGCTCATTTTGGTTTTGGGAAAGCCAATACATTGATTTGTTGATAGAAAGAAACTTAATAGATGTTAGTCCACTCCTTAGTACAATCGAAGGCAATGATGCGGGGAAGCAACGTCGACTTCTTTCGAACCAAAGATGAAGAAAGAAGAATGCAAAATCAATAATCCACATATCAACAACGAATGCATGGAGAAGATATTAGTCCAACTAATGGGAGCAGTTATGGAAGTTGGAAATCTTCTAAAATGCATACTTGTGGTTCTTGTTTTGTTTGGTCTTGCTATTCTAGCAAAGATTTGGTGATGTCTTTTGTATCCAATGTTGTTGATAAAGCAAAGCAATGCAATATGCTAGATCAAATTAAGGTGCAAATTTAAGTTTTGCGGGCCGGGAGAGTTGTGCCAATCAGACGCCGCAAAGCCGACCCGTAAAAAAGCATATTTCGGGAATATCCTTTTTACGGGTCCATTATGTGGGGTCTGCAACTGCGGCCTCCCGCGCCGGCCCGCAAAGGCGTTTTTCCTTGAACTGCAAAATCATTTTACGAGCCGGGAGGATGCGGGGTCTGCTAGAGTTGCTCTTATATCCAGATGCTTCGACGCTTGTGCATGGATCTCTTACTCTATTGTATCTGTCTTTTTTCGGTTAGCCATATTGTTTAAAATAGTCACTAATGTATATTAATAAAATTGCTACTAAAACATTTTCATTCTTTATACATTTAAAGTCATTGGTTGAGCTGAATATGCGGGAAAAATGATTAACTTCGACTATAGAGAAATTGCATGTACTATTTCCATATATTATGCACGTGGTGTTCCTTGTTGTGTACCGAATAAAATTGAATAATCAAAATGAAGGGACGGAGCATATTTATCGCAAACATGAGGTTGGTTTGCACGTTTCATAAAAAAGTTATTTTGTTAGCTTTTGGTTAACCCTTAGTTGGCCATATGGAGATCTGTTTCGTAGTGGGTACAGTCTACAAAAATCTATTGATTGATATGCACAATTTTTTCCCAGGTGTTGCCATTTTGTAAGAAAATGAACAGCAATAGCTATAAAGTCTGAAAATCTACTTGGCTTCATCTTACTCGTGGCAGGTAGCAGGAACCACACAGGTCACAGGAAACCTTGGGAATCTCAATCAATAGCATGGCCACCAGCAACGAGCTATCGATGAAGCTCCTGATCGAAGGCAAGTCTCAGAAGGTGTGCTTCGCCGAGGCCGGCAGCGAGTTCGTCAAGTTCCTCACCGGCCTCCTGTCCCTGCCGCTAGGCACCGTCACCACCCTGCTGACCAAGGAGCGCATGTCGGGCAGCATCGGCAACGTGCTCGGCAGCATGGAGAAGCTCGACGCAAACTACAAGAGCAGCGAGCTGCCCCTCAGCCCGGCGGTCGCCCCCGCCGCGCTCTCCCGCCTGCAGCAGCTGCTGGGCGTGCAGCTCGGCAACGCCAACAACAACAACACCAACGGCGTCACCTGTTTATAAACTTATGAAGGTAAAAAACAAGCTCCCCCGGGCTACTTGGCGTTCCAAGGTAGAACAATGGACCCCACTATCTGGGCCATACCCCCAAGCACATTCTTGGCGGACAGTGGCACTGACGTCTGCTCAAAATTCTTCTCGGCGGCCAGCGGCAGCGTCTGCCCCGGCTGCTCGCGGCCGATGGACAAGTGTGGGGGGCACATACTTGTGGAAGCCAAGGGGTCCGCAGCCACGACGACGCCGCTGCAGCCGACATACACTGTCGGGGACGACCTCTCCGTGGCTCCGGCGTCCAACGTGGTGTCGGGCATCACCCTGCTCGGGCGGTGCGGCGTCAAGGACCTGAGCACGCTGCAGGAGAGGACGGTGAAGATCGGCAAGGAAGAGGTGCGTGGTCTGATTTTCCTTTTGGGGTTGGACTTTGGAAGCACTGTGTGCTTGACTGAATTTTGCTTTTGCTGGGTGTTGGAATGCAGGCGCTGGGGATACTCGCTGCTTCCCTCACGTCCAAGACCGTGCTCACTGACGTCTTCCTGCCCAAGAAGAATGCTCGCTGCAAAAGGGAAGCTCCCGAGGAAGTCATTCATATATGACTTGCTGCTAGTTGTTCAGAACTTGCTCGTTCCAGAAAACTTCTTTAGAACTTTCAGATACGAGTTTCCTGATATTATTATAACTTACTAGATCACTGATGGTGCGCGTTGCCGCGCCCGTCCATTTTGATAATAAAATTATTATTATAGTAACAACATCTAGTTAAGAAAGCTCATGTAGTGGTGGAATTCATTTGTCCACATTTACTGACAGAATTCATTTATATGCATTACCGATATACAAATCATAATCCATTGTAGCATTGAAGGCACAATTCAGCAATCGATGACCTTTTAACTGAAGAAATCAGAAGAGATGCAACATGGTCAAGGTAACTAATAGCTCTTGATTGAGAAACACCCTTGATCCTTCAGCATCACTTTACTCAAGAGCAACAAGCAGTTCAGGAGTTACCTCAACAATGGTTATGGTTACTTGTCAGGAAGCCTTGAACCCTGCAATATAGCAGAAGAGGAAGGAAATGTGATTTAATACACATCACAAGACAAAATATTCTACATGCCAATGTACTAACAGTATAACACCAATGCAAAACTTACTCTGAGCAACCATTGTAGCCTTTCCAAACTTACTGAAATTTGAAAATCATGTTCATAAACATAGATGATGATTACACTTGAGTAAGCCTACACATAAAACAACCTTGGACTTGAATACTTTAGGTATTCAAATCATAACATTGCTTACCTAAACAAACAAGATCTACTATATTTCCATTTTCCATATCTACATTTTATTATTTGGGATAAACCTCCCATTGACTATTAAGGCTAACCTTGAAGCTAACATAGAGATCACTTAGAGCCTGTTCGGACTTCCTCCGTCTCCGCAACTCTGTTCCGGAGCAGAGCGGCATCCAGTTGTAATTTATGGAGCAGCTAAGACGATGCTCCGCCCGCTCCGCTCCGTGACAGAGGAGTGGAGGGTTGCCGAACACAGCCTTAGATGACAATAATCTGAATTTCCTTGGCCAGAACTAAGACAACAATGTTTAGACATTTGAGTCACACAGAATAAAAGCACACGGGTAGAGAAAATAAAGATGTGTAGAAATATTAGGGGCAAAGTGACACGGCTGCATCTCAATAGTATCATCCAAAAAATTATAGAACCAGGCAACAAATCCTGAAATTAAGAACCACGAAAGCAAGTACTCAACATGGCATGCAACTAACTTAGATATAACACACTGCATGTTTAGCAATACTCACTAATTCTTAGTACACCAGCTTTGGTAGGAGAGTATCAACATGTGTAGAGCTGCCGAAAAGAAGCTGCAGCTTAGTTGCATTTTGGGTAAAAAAAAATGATTTCAATTGGGCTTTAGATTCTTGTAGCACTTTTTGATCACATGAACAACCTCCTGTGTGATGCTAGCATCAGTGTAAAGAAATCTGTAAGATGAGTTGGGTAAAGAAATCACAGGAAGTCTGTACGACTTACACAATTCTCATTTGGACAAACGAAATTCAGTTACTCAAGTTTGAAAACTTAATGTTTAGATTTCTTGAGATATGGAAAACTGATGGGTCCAGATGAAAGGACCTGGCCAGCAGCATTGATGTTATTACATAGAAGTGCACTACTAAAGTAAGTTGTTAGTGTGGACAGCTAACATATTGACAACCAATGCATGTTTGCAGAGCGTAATCAGAGAATTACGTATAAAAACCTTCATCGTAAAATATGAGAAATTCAAAATGAACATAAAGAGTCGAACATATACCTTGATATAATCCTTGAAATTTTCCATTGGGGTTTCAATTAGCTGTGCAAGCAATCAAAAAGGAAAATGCCCATCAGACATAGAATCAAATATACTATAAGAATAAAAAAAATAAGTTAAGTTTAGATGCGTAAGTTAAATTACATGGTCATAGGCAGCACATAAGTAATCACATTTGGTGGTACTTGCCCATTAGGCCACAAGAGCTTCCATGGGATGAAAACAATATCAAGCAATTGCATATCCAAGCCATGTGAGTCTGGTTTACATACAAGAAAAGAAATGCATTGGAAAACTCTGCTTACATCGAGAGGGAGAGAATAAATCATAAATCTGCAGATTGATTTGATGTTTGTTTGGCGAATTGGATTATGGAGATGCCAGACATTGTGGCACAGATTATGTGTGCCCTCACTTTTGGCAAGCTGCTCGGGCTCATTGCTCACCTGTTTTGCATGTGCCTCAATGCCTACACATCAAACACGTACAAATAGATCAGGGAATATCAAGCATGCTTGTGTGCTAGCTATTAGTTGACCACCGAGTCACTTCCTCCATCCTCTACAGGTTTGTATCTCTCCGCATTCTGCAAAGAGAAGATCGCGATATTACAAATGTCCTCAGTTGCTAGTAATATAGAAGCATCATCAAGAAACATAATCATTTGCCTGGTGTGCTGGCATGAGGTTCATCAATATCCAACTCTAGAACGAATAAACTCACAATACAAAGAAATATATCAAAAATTTAACAAAGCTTATTTGTGATTAGAAGGATTGGGCATTACATTCAAGATTGTGACCACAACATCCCTTTTGTTCTATAGCAGATGGCGTGGATCAGTCACACATGAACATCCCTTTTGTTCTATAGCAAATAGGAAAGGGAAGAAGGGCTAGGACGGGAGGAGGGGGGGCACGGTGGAGGGGGCTGGGCTATGGTGGCCGCGCCTACATGAATCCCGCTGGGCGCCACCATGGATCCCGCAGTAGTGGAGGTGCGTGGGACGCGGCGGACGAGGGTCGTACACGGAGGAGAAAGGATAGGAGAAGGAGGACGGGGAGGATACCTGTGCCGCCGTGGATACTGCTGGGCACGGCCGCCATAGGTATACCTGCTGCCGACCTCCATCTAGGGCGCCGCCGGGGATGGGGATGAGGACCGGCGATGGGATGCAGTATGGGGAGGAGCGTTACGAAAACGGCAGCGGAGCGACCTGGAGCGGCCGCGGTGGCGTGGAGAAAGGGAAGCAACCTAGAGGCGGGGATGGCAGTGTGGACTTGATCAACATCCGTGAAGAACACCGGTAGCGGAGACACGGATCTGCAATAACCGGGAAGAGAACCAAGCAGAGAGAGGGAAAGGGGAAGGCGTACGTTGATACTGCAGTCTCAAATCCAGTAAGACGATGGACCAGATTAGTATTCGTAGGAGGCGAACGGGAGAGAGATGTCTATGGGTGAATCCTCGGGCACGGGGATACCATCACGGCGGCGAGCGGACGCCGTCGCAGAGATCGTGAGAGAAGGGAGAAGTGGGGGCTGAAGCGGCGCCGCTTGCTTCACTCAGACACCCGGCAAAGCGTTCAAAGACTCATGTTGGTCAAATTCACCAGAAAAGCCCAATTTTGTTACGGGAGCAGCAGCCCATGCCTCGCAAAAACTTTAGCGACGATCGCAAATCTAGATCCAACGGCAGAAATCATTGTTGGCCTGAGAGGGTTGAAAGAGTGCTCGGTTATAATATATCTAAATGAGAGGAAGAGGGGATCATGAATTCACGATTCTTCTTAATAACAGTTGAACCCGTTGAATATTCCTAATTAGAGGGAAGCTACCGAGTACCGAGATTAGCAAAAAGAAAAAGAGAGGAACTACCGAGGAAGTCATTCAGATACGACTTGCTTAGCTAGCTAGTTATTCTTTTTTATTTGAGGGTTAACATTGCCGTTTTATTTAACTAGTGTAGCTCGGAATGTCATCCGAGATTACATCGACAATAAAGTCTGAGGGGAACCCCAAGCCAAACTTTACAAAGTTCATCACCAACACCTACTATTGCTAACTTATTTATTTGGAGCTGCTTTAGAGAGGTGGTTGGAGGTAATTGGTGCCACACCAATTTTCCTGACTTGTTTGCCGAACTTCAGAACTCCCCCCCGCATTCTCGCCGCATTAGGTGGTTGGAGATTGGGGCACTCGCTTGGACCCTCTAGACGATCCGCAACAGATTTGTGATTCAGTGCATTCTGCTCCGACGTGCTATTGACAGCCTCTTCAAATTGTTTGGTTACTTGCAGCTTTTGGCGGCCGCTTAGCCGCCCTTAGGATCGGGACGCCATCTCCGCCTTCATCGCGGACCTCCGCTTGATGGTCATCCGTCTGTCGCCGCCGCCGCCTCCTCCTCCCCCCGAGTCGGATTAGGACCCCGGCTTGTCTCTGGCCTTCCCCAGCCTTTTTTTCTTTTTTCTTTGGGCTTGTTGAGCTGTGCCCTCAGCAGAATCTTTGGCTAGCTGGTCCCAACACTGTCAACTAGGGTCATAGCTTCTCGCCCAGCCAGTTCCAGCTTCTCCGTCAACTAGTTCTAGCAACACCTACTAGGTGTCAAAGCTTCTAACTCAACCGGTTGTAGCTTCCCAATGGCCCGGTTCTAGCACCTGCGACTGGGTCACAACTTTTCACTTGGCCGGTTTGCAGCTTCTTTGCCTAAGAGGAGCAGGGGTAGGTAACAAGGGGATGTGGTTCATCCAAGGCTACATGGAGAGGAGTGGGAGGTAGGTGATGAGCGGATGGGTTCATTGATGGCTGCCACTACCACAGATCGGTACAACACTGACCGGCCAAATTGTATCATCACTGGCGTGCGAGTGGCCGATATGTGCCTCGGGGTCAATAATGACATCGCCATCACATACGGGCTAGCTAAACCATCTGTGATAACGGTCATACACCGCTTGACCGAACAGTGATAACAAAAATATAGTATAAGCAAAATTAGGGCTCCGCTACTAGCAATATGCTAGCAGTGAAGCCCCAAGATGCACTAAGGATGAAAGTTACACAAAGACACATACAACAGAATTGCATTACATTTCATGCATATGTCCAAAATGTTTAGAGCTACAAATTCAACTTTAGTGCGAATATATTGATCTTGACTACATGAGTCTTGTCATCGACGAATCAGCCATGCCACTGAAGCTAATCTGACACTTAAATGAGTCCTTCAACTTACTGAAAATGCCCCTCGACTTGTCAGATTAGCGGTCTTCTTCTTTGTGTAGTGCACCTAAAGTATAGCAACGCCGCTAATGTGTCATTTTACTTGCACTACACAAGACACCCTGACAAAAAGTGTTTTGTGCGGTACACTAAAAGGCCACAACAACAACGATGTGCGTCTTGTTCATATAAATTAAATAACCTATTAATTTTATATATTTAAGATCATACATATATATGCATGACTAAGTTAATAGCAAATGAGAAATAACATGCATACAAATGAAATTCCTAAGTACATATATTTTTAAAAAATGTTAACCGTGAACTTGAAAATGTCGGCAGAAAGTTAAAAAAATGTTAGCATAATTTAGAAAAGTGTTGGTAGCATTCAAGCAAATGTTGTGACATTAAAAAATGTTCACGCATTTCAAACAAATGCACTGGACACTTTTGAAAAGTTCTATGCTATGTTAAAATTTTCCTTTTAATTAAAAAAATATTACTTACCATTCAAATGTACATTGGATTTAAGAATATGTTACGAGTTTCAAAGGTATGTTCGTAAACTTTTTTTAAAATGTTGACATAATTTATAAAAATAATTTGTTGATTAAGAAAGGGAAAAACCAAAGAAAACCTATGCAATAGTGAAAAAAACCGATAAGAAAAACCAAAGGAAGAAATCTCGCCCGTCTCAGCGCTAGTAATGGGCCAGCCCAGCGGCGCGCTCGTCAAAGGCGGGACTGAGCTACGTCTCACCACGGGCGAGGCATAGCTCTTGGGAAGGGTTAGCTCAGAAAAAAAAAAGCTCTTGCGAAGGGAAGCGAAGCGCACCGGCCCTCTTATAGCTGGCCAAACGGGCCGGGCCAAACAGGCCAGCCCGCGAGCACGCCGGCACGGCCCGCTATGGGCCAGGCACGGCACGGGCTAAACGGGCCGTGCCCGGCACGCGGCACGCCTTGGGCCGTGCCTGGGCCTGGAGCCTGGGCACGCGGGCCGGCACGACACGGCCCGTTTAATTTTTTTATATAATTTTCAGATTTTTTAAATATATTTATACCTAAAATATAGCCCAATAGGCCTAAAAACAGCCCAACAGGCTAAATATGTGCAGCCCAGCGTGCTAAACGGGCCATCGGGCCGGCCCGTTTACTAATCAGGCCGTGTCTGGGCCAAGGAGCAGCGCCCGTGGGCCGGCCCGGCCCGGCCCGGCTATTAAACGTGCTATGGCGGGCCGTGCCGGGCCAGGCACGATTAGCACAGGCCGGGCGTGCCGTGCCGGGCCGGCCCGTTTGGCCAGGTATGGGCCCTCTCCTACCAGCTACACATCTCAGAGCCCAGAACCCTCCTGCTCCTCCTCCGGCGGCGACGGCGGTAAGCGGCAGACGGCGAAGGTGAGCAGGTGAAATTCGTGTCCCCCCCCTCCTGCTACCCAGTTCGGCCTCGACCCTTCTGCGTTCGAATTCCCGGGGCCCTAGGGTTTTGCTCGAAGCTAGACGCGAGCGCCCGATTCATTCCTCTCCGTCCAGTTGTTTCTTCTGATTAGCTTTCTGGGATGATTCCTAGGTTATGAGTGCAGGTGTGCAATATTTCTCTGGGTAATCAGCATCCTTCTGAAGGTCCTAGTGCACAGTATTTCTGAAAGTCCTTTTGCAGACTGATTCCACCTTCCAGTTGGCTTCGGAGCTACCCTTGTCCCTATATCATAAACACACAATTGTGGGTTCTGCAAAAATCGATGGAAAAAGCTTCTGTTCCCGATGATTCACCAGATTGGAGCACCGATTGTGATTGGCCCCAGCTTCAGGCCGACATGCTCCTCCGGATCTTTGGCACTCTCGAGATCCCAGATCTCTTCAGCTCAGGTGCCGTCTGTCGATCCTGGCGCCTCATTTATCTGGAGGCCCGTCGTCTCCGGCTGTGCTCGTCGAAACAGAGTCCCTGCCTCGTTTACTCATCTGGCGACCGTGATGCTGACACGGTCACTCTGCATAACATGTCTACCAACAAGCTTTACCACGTCACTCTACCGGAGCCTGCCTTCCGCACACGCCACGTCATGGGCTCCTCCTATGGCTGACTCATCACTGCGGATGAGGGTTCGAATCTCATACTACTCAACCCTGCAACCGGAGCTGAGATAGCTATGCCCCCACCTGAAACCATGAACAATGTTAGACTGCGCTACACTGAAGAAGGCGTGCTAGATGGATATGATGTTCTGTACTTGGATTTGTTCTCTCGTGATTTTGACACTGAAATGGAGCCGTACCATCTTACACTTGAAGAAGCCCGCTTCTACTTCTATGTGAGGGTTGTTCTTTCTTGTGATCCCCTGCATGGAAACTGCACAGTTCTCCGAGTACAATTGCCAAAGGATCAACTCTCTTATACTAGGATTGGGGACACCAAATGGACTTGGATTGATGCAAATCCAAATTGTAGGGCTTATCAAGATATACTTTATAACAACAATGATGGTTTATTTTATGGTGTTCGTGGTAGGGGTGAGATTGATTCTATTAATCTTAATGGACCTTCTGTTGAAGTGAAAGTTATTTTAAATCCGATCATATCTTATCAAGCGCATAGTAGATATATTGTTCAAGCACCATGGTGAGATTTTTTCCAGATATGGAGGCATGATAAATACAATGAGGAGAATGGAAGAAAGGAGCGGGTTGCAGACAAGTTTTTCGCGTACAAGATTGATTTTGTTAAACAAAAGCTCGTTGAAACAAATAACATCCAAGATCATATCTAAATGGAACTTCTGCTGCAGTAAAAGTCATTTTAAAGTCAATCATATCTTACCAAGCACATAGTAGATATATTGTTCAAGCACCATGGGGAGATTTTTTCCAGATATGGAGGCATGATAAATATAATAAGGAGAATGGGAGAACAGAAGGGGTTGCCGACAAAATTTTTGTGTACAAGATTGATTTTGTTGGACAAAAGATAATCGAAACAAATAACCTCCAAGATCATGCAAAGTTCATTGGTTTCAACAACTCGTTCCTTCTCCCAGTGAAAGACTTTCCTGCATTGGTTCCCAATAGCATCTACCACACGGATGACTTGCTTGATTATATCTACTGTCACAGATTTAGTCTTAGGCAGGTTGTTATTTTTAATATGGAAGATGGTAGTTTCATCGAGTTATCGCCCCCTAGTTCAAATTCAAGATTGAACTGGTCACCGCCAGTTTGGATTCAATCATCACTCACTTGAGGTTAGTGAAAATTTCTAATATAGAATATATTATTTTATCTGCTTTCTGTTTTTTTGGGTATCTATTCATGTTCTGTAGTTGGCCAGTTAGACCTTTGTAATCGGCACACGTGATCATATTTCCTCCATGTTCTTGTGTAACCATGCACTTAGCTGCATGATCCTATTAAGTAATGGCTATTTTTAGAATGTTTCTACTTTTAAGTAGATGTTTTGGGTGTAAACCTATCTGTTCAGTAGGACAAGATTGCTACAGTTGTTTTCAAGGAACACGCTTAACTGAGTACTGTCTTGTTTAAAGTGTACTAATACGATGTGTAGAACTTGTAGTGTTGCTAAAACATGCTTAAATGCTTAGCCTTTTATGCTTACTATATGCCGGCCAAACCAAATGTTTATTCTTAACTCTAGATCGAAATCCTTTTGTTGCTCTTGGGTGGTTCAGTACATGATATATTGACAATTAAGGAGGCTTACCAATAAATATAAAGTGCCTCAACTAGCTTTGTTAATATACTACTCTGAATTGTTTCATTCGTTTGTCCCTAAATCTTTATGTCAAATTATTATCTCTTTCCTAAGGTACTAGCATACTGTTTTGAATGATCCTACAACAGATTCTAAGTTATGCTTAGTTCACCCTACAACCACTTTAGATAACAGAAAAAAAATTAGTCAAGAGTCAACCAAATCCCAGAATACAACACGCATATTCTGCACCAGTCTCCTCATCCACTCGAGCACGTAGTGCACAATGTGCGTTGTAAACTCATGCATAAATCTCCAAGCTTTTTTTAAGGTATAAATCTCCAATTAGTTGATGATCATTACAAGCGTTGTCGGTATATACTTTCTTTTGTCAATATATAATAGAAGTGTGTGTGATGCGGCGAGGTCGGAGCGTCTGCCTAGTGATACAACACATTGGGTGTTCTGAAACTAGAATTTCTGATACTTAAAATCCAGCTACAACATCAAAATTTCAAAACAAATTTCAAGTCTCCCTTCAATGATAACACAATATTCTTACTTCTCCAGTAACTACCAAAAATTTGCCTCAAGATAGGAACGGAGAAAACATGATGTGTTTTTCTCGATAATAAATATATTAACATAAAGAAGATCCCAATTACACTATAAGTTCTAACTAGAAATTTTGGTGGCCCGATGACTTAGATACATTGCATTGTGCGGCTCCCATCCTTCACAAACCATTACCATATCATGTTGAAATTCCATTCAGAAGGCATGCATATTAGTTGGCTAGTGAATTGCAGCAACAAAGCTTGCACCACCTTCTGTTTTGATGTACTATGATGAATACTGATCACAATGAAGCGAGCGCCATCAAGCATTTAGATGGACCCACCTTTACTCAATAGGTGCATGCGATACTTATCTCTGATCGCCAGTAGCTCTCTCGTAGCATCCCCAATCTGCATGCGATCAGTTGGCAGTTCCTTCGAACATAATATCCCAATGTGCAGAACTGAATTGATGCATGCAGCTCGCATTTTTGTCCCTTCCTCCAGTGAAGATAATAAGCACAGATCGACCAGGTTGGTGGCTTGGTCTCTAAGTGCTATCTCGACGTAGCTATGTAAGTTTAGATCTTGCAGAAACTCACCATCAGTTGGCCTTTTACCAGTGAGCAACTCTAACAACAGTATTCCGTAGCTATAGGTATCACCATAGACCGAGGCTTCATTTCCTTGACCGTACTCTGGAAAAGAAATGTATGTGAAATTAGTTTCGAATGAGAAATTGGTACATAAAAGATGAACATCAGTGGTTAATGGCAAACCTGGGGCAGCATATCCAATTGTTCCCATTCTTGTAGCCCAGCCACTTGATATCTCTGGGAGGCTAGTATCATCCTGGTGCAAGAACCTTGCAAGTCCAAAGTCACCCACATGGGCAACCTTGTCATTATCGAGGAGAATATTGCTTGGCTTAAGATCACAATGAACTATTGGCACTGGCTTATTGTGGTGAAGGTATTCGAGTGCTGAAGCTACATCAATGGCAATGTCTATCCTTTGGGTGAGACTGAGCACCCCATGGCTCCCATCTTCCAGGAGACGGCTGTGTAGCCATTGATCAAGATTTCCATTTGGCATGAACTCAAATATGAGAGCTTTGAAGTCTAGACCCCTGAAATCAATACTTGAGCAGACAGTCAATATCTTCACAAGGTTTCGATGTCTGATGCATCTTAAAGTCTCACATTCAGCAACAAAGCTTTGAGATGCCCCTCGCTGCTGGAGGTTGAGCACCTTCACAGCGACAATCACTTCCTGATCTCCATTCATCATTGTTCCTTTGTACACAGAGCCGAAGCTTCCTCTGCCTACGAGGCTCTCAGAAGCAAAACCACTTGTTGCTCTCACTAATTCAGCATAGGTAACCCTCATATGCTGTCCACTATGGAGTGATGGAACCTGTCTTGTCTTTGTAAATTTGGTTCTCAATTTCCGTCGTGCAAATAGTGCAAATAGTACTAAGATGATGCAAAAAACTGCGCTGCCTACTGAGATCAACATGACAAGCTTGTGAGACCACTTCTTGGGTGTATGATTTGAGCAGAGATGCAAGTTGAATTGTGGTATACCTCCACATAAGCCATAGTTCCCTTCAATGAGAGCTGCACTTGCATTCAGAAATAATCCACGTTTTGGAACTTCACCCTCAAAATTGTTGAATGACATGTTCAGGGTAACGAGCCCATGCATGTCCGCGAGGAAGACTGGGATGTCCCCGGACAAGTTGTTTCTTGAAACATCAAGAACTAGAAGGCCTTTCATCTGTGACATTGATGCTGGAATTGTTCCCTGAAGTAGGTTTCCTTCCATACTGAGATACTGCAAACTTCCAAACTGAGCTAGAGAAGCAGGAATTAAGCCAGATATCCTGTTGCCAGACAAATCCAGATATCCAAGACTCACTAGATTACCAACGTCTGGAGAAAACGTCCCAGTTAACATGTTGCCTTGGAGTTGCAAGGCCACAGATAGTGTCGATATGAGGAAAATCTCTTTTGGTATAGGACCAACAAGCTTATTGAATTGTAGGCTTAGTGTCTCCAATGGACAGCTTCTAAGGCTGGATGGTATGGGGCCAGTAAGCACATTTTGGGCGAGGACGAGTCTGTTTAATGCTGTGAGATTTCCAAGTTTTGGTGGAATTGGTCCAGATAAACTGTTGTTTGACAAGTATAGTTCACCCAGGATTGCAAGGTTGCCAATCGACTCAGGAATTTTTCCATGTAGCAAATTATCTTCCAAGTGCAAGTATTGCAAGTTGACAAGGTTTCCAATTCCTTCAGGTATATTTCCCCGTAGCATGTTGTTTGCCAAGCTGAGAATTATTAAGTTTGTGGAAAGATTTGCTATTGAATTTGGTAGCACCCCTTCTAGTTTGTTATTGCCTAGATCTAGGTACTGCAGCATACTACAATTTGTCAGGCTAGAAATGAAGTCCCAATCAGCGTCATTCCTTGCCTCTAGCTGACCAGATTGGAGAAACAATACCAATAAGCTCTTCATAGCTCCAAGACATTTTGGTATTACGCCGGAAAGAGAGGTGTGACCCAATTGAACGATTTCAAGCATTGAAGCATTGCACAAAGACTCTGGGATGGACCCATGAAATTGATTATGGCCTATGCTAAGTTGCTTGAGTTGTGGAAACTTATTACCCAAGTCATCTGAAACAGATCCACTGAGGTTGTTGACTTCCACGACAAAATATTGGAGGGATGAAAGATTATAGACAGAAGGTGGTATAGAACCCTCGAGTTGATTCCCATTCAGATAAAACTCAACGAGAGAACTTAGTTTTCCAAGAGTGTGAGGGATTGAGCCTGTAAAACTATTAGATGTGAGAGAAAGGACGTTGAGGAGATTCAGATTTCCTAACGATTCAGGGATGCTTCCAGTTAGGCCATTTTTTTGGACATCTAGAACTAGTAGAGATGAGAGGTTTCCTAGGGAAGGTGGAATCAGCCCTGAGAGCTGGTTTCCCGATAGATCCAGAATCTGCAATTTCTGGAGGCCTCCAAGAGATGCAGGAACAGAACCTGACAGACCATTGAAATTAAGATATAAATCGGTCAAGTTTCTAAGATTTCCAACCTCCACTGGTATTTCTCCTACTAGCAGGTTTGCTCTCAGATGAAGATACTTCAGGGCTTTCAGGTTTCCAATTTCCACAGGAATACTTCCTGTAAGGTTGTTGTACCCAAGAGCCAGTACCTCAAGATTATCCAGGGATGCCAACTCCTGAGGCACTGAGCCTTTATGCATGTTGTGCCTCAAATCAATAACTCGAAGCTGAACACAAGTGGCCAGTGTCGGCGGGATCTCCCTGCCGATGGAGTTCCTGCTGACGTTCAGATACTTGAGTTGTACAAGATGCCCAACCTCTGTTGGTATGGTACCATAAAAGCGGTTCTCTTGGAGGCCAAAATGCCTGAGGTAAGTTAGATTACCTATGGAAGAGGAAATGGTGCCAAGAAGGTTGAGCCCATGAAGATCCAGTGCTACGACACGGCCACGGCGGTGGCCGCGCGTGCCACAGGCCACTCCGCGCCATTGGCACATAGGGATTGACTGGTTTTCCCATGAATTCAGTGCTTGGAACGGATCTTCTTTGATCATAGATCTCAATGACATGAGCGCTTGGTGGTCAGTGGCGCTTGTTGTGGAAATTTCAGCAGCGGACAAGGTGGCTGCATGCATGGTGTTGGCCGAACACGGGAGGCAAAGGGAGGCAACCATGAAAAACTGCATGACTACGAGGATCGACATGTTTAGAGGACGCAAACAAAGGCTGGTTTGCAGACTTGCTAGAAGCTTGTTGTGCTTATATAGTGTTATTTTTTTCTTTTTCATTTCCTCTTGTTGTAGGGTATTTAGATAGTGATTCGAGGCAAGTTGCTTAGAGCCGTCGGTTTCATGCTATTCGTTTTCAGTCTGAAAGATCGTGGAAATTTTCCAAACGAGGCAAGTTGCTTAGAGCCATCGGTTTCATGCTATTCGTTTTCAGTCTGAAAGATCGTGGAAATTTTCCAAATCAGAAGTGACCGATGACTTTTTGGAATCTTTGAAACATCTGTCCAATTTTTCTCTTGTTGGACCTGGCAACAGGAAACTTACATCTTTTTCATCACTGGATACAGCAAATCAGGAACCATGGCGAAGCAAGGATGGATCTCATGAGGCGGAGACCGAAGATAGGGGAGAGAACCACGAGTGCACGCGGAATTGGGAAAGAAAGAAAAAACTTGATGAGAGGAACATCTACTATATTACTAAGCTATCTAGAGGTAAAAGCCTCACAATCAATTGAGGTATCCAATTGGAATTAGATCACCCTATTTTGACCAAGTTAACAATTTCTCAAAGCTCTCATTCAATTCTTTTATACTATGCACTATGCTTCCTACTACCTCCGTTTCAGTTTACAAGTCCTACGCGTATACCTAGGTTGCCAATTTTATCACCTTCATATAAACTATATAATACAAAAATTATACGGTTTGAAAATAGAACATCTGAAGTTTATATTGGTATATATTTTGTAATATATGACTTGTATTAGGTTGGTCAAATTGACGACCTAGGAGCACGCGTACGCCCTATAAACTGAGAGAGAGGTAGTAATTTTTAAGTCCTCACAATTAATTGAGGTCTTCTGATTGGAACTAGGTCATCTGATTTTGTCCGGGTCAATAATTTTTCAAGGATCTCTCATTTAATTATTTTAATTCATCATACTCCCTAATTTTGAAGCCATTTTATTCGTTTATTTGTTTGAGATATTCAAATTTGAATTTGGTTTACGATTTTGATTATGCCAATGATTTTTCAAATCAACAAACACCAACTGGCTAAAAAAAATATCAACCCCGTGCACCTTCTTACCACCTAGAGAAAAGAAGCACCATCATGTGATGATACTATAGCATCGTTATAGTACATGTAGCCACCAATGTAGAAATTTACCTACAAAAGTATGAGTTGATTAGCGCATAACACAAAATCAAACCATGAAAAGCCCACCAAAATAACTACATTATAAATAAACATAAAACACACTCCATCGTCTCTGCCATCCGCCAAACTAAATATTCCATGAGTTCCAAAATATAAGGGATATTAGTTCTTTGGAAATGTCAAATTTCTTTAACTTTGACCAAGTTTAGAGCTAAAAATGTCGACATCCTCAATATTATGCCAAAAAATGGAAGTTCATTTCATGATGAATCTAATAACACCAATTTGATATTATGAATTTTGATATATTTCTTTATAAATTTGATCACACTTACAGAGGTTTTACTTTTCAAAAAAATAATACACCTTATAGTTTAAAATAAAATGTGTATTTTTCGTAAGAATCTCAACATCACCAACGACGCAGCAAAGCACGCCCAACCCTTCTAGTACCTGTTTATTTGTCGTGCTTAGAGCGGTCAGTTTCATGCCATTTATTGTGCTTATATAATGATTTCTTTGCGAGTACTTGGGCATCTTCAATGTCAACCCGCAAAAAATGTCCCGCATCCGTACGTAGACAGGGGGGAACTAGTCCGCCGACATGGATGCGGGAGGCAGCCATCCAACGCTAGACACATACATTTCAAACTATTTTTCAACAAACTGGATGAAATTCATACAAACACGGGCAAATTTTGTACAAACATGATGGATTTCATACAAACGGCGGATTTAATTACATTTTGAACATTTAGAACAAAGAAAAAAGAATTGCCCTAAACCTATCCTACGGCGGCGCCCGACGTCCAAGCCTATGTCGTCCTCCTTTCGCCGTCTTCATGAGCACCGGCGATAAGACCGATGAAGTGAGGGTGCGGTCTCTGGCGCGAAAGAGTAGAACACGGGAGATGGACCGGCCCACATGGGATACCATGCCCCGCCGCCTCCTGTGGCCTACTCATCCTTGGAGAAGTCTGCGCCTTGTCCGTCGCCGGTGGACGTGAGGGAAATGGTGGCGCCTTGGCTGTCGTCGTCCCATCGGGCTGGCCGATGGTTCGTCGGCGGCGTGTAGGAGGCGCAGCTGGCTATGTTCTTCGCGATCGCCTGCAGCTGCGCCTTCGCGGCTGCCGCTTCCTGCCGAGCGACGGCTTGAGCGCGGACGCCATCGTAGATGGCATGTTGCTTCGTGACGAAATTTGGGTTCGCCATGGCCATGGCCATCATGGCCTCCTCGCTGACGTGCTCGTCGTAGATCTGGCCTTCCTGCTCGTCGTAGATCTGGCCTTCCGCCAGCCGGTGTTGCTCCAGGAAGAATAGCGGTACAACCGTTGTTTCTCCTGCGCCTACTGGAACGCCGACAAAGGCGATGTCATAGGTTGCACCTCCAGCATGGCGGCGTTCAAGTGCGCCTGCGCCTTCTCCATGGTGAAGCCGACGTGCACATGAGGCGCCAAAGCTAGGGCGGAGTCGTCGGAGCCTGTCTCCATCGTGGTGTCGTCCTCGTCGTCAGAGAGCTCGGGCGAGCTGGCTGGCAAGTCGACCTCAATCTGCCTGGCACGGCTGCTATGCCAGGCGGCGGCAAGGGCGGCCACCGCGTGCTTCATCTCGAGCGACAAACTGCCCCACAACGTTTTCCCACTGGCGGCCATGATAGATGCGGTGTAAGGGAGGAGGATGTGAAGGGGTTGGTGTTGTGGTGTGGAGTTAGCCGGGTGCGGCCGCCTTTATATAGCGGATTTTGGTGAGGCCAGGCGTCCGGGTGCGTCAATGTGCGACGCCGGAGTGGGTTTCTCGGCCGGTGAGCCTGCTTAATGACGGCAGACGGACGGACACCGACACTAAACATGCATGGTAGATATCCGTCCCGCTCCGTCCAGTCATTGTGTCTCCGACATTGAATAGGCACGGACACCGAAGACACGTCGCGGGCGGCGCCCTTGGCCGGTGCGCCGCTTCAATGGCGAAGACAGTGAGAGGTCACATCCGCCCTGAACTGTCTTCAATGTTGAGCGGTGCGCTCTACAGCGTCATGAATGCGGGCAGCTGGCGCCGGCCGAGAGCGCGCATGGAAGGGTGATGGGTTTTTGGTGGGCCAGGGCGGTCAGAAAACGGGCTTGGGATCGGTCCAAACTCTCACAAACCTCTCCATATTTGTCTCCAGTTTGTGGAAGAAATCGCGTCCAGACCACTCCGCAGACTGATACAGGTCGGCGTTGGATGGTTTCCGCGGTCCAGACGGTCACGGGAGGTTTATGGGTACCTTTGGAGATGACCTTATATAGTGGTGGGCCAGGGCGGTCCAAACATAGAAACGGAACCGACCCATTCCCATGGAATGAAACCATGACATTCCATTCCACTTCGTTTTTGAACCAAACACATCCTTTAGAGCCGTTGGTTTCATGCTTGGCATTTTCAGTCCAAAAGATCCCGGATATTTGCCAAAAACAAAATATCAATATGACGCGGGTGCTAGGCCACGGCCAAAAAAGCGACCAAATTGTGGTGCTGGAAGTGCAGTATAAATAGGAGGAAATTGCACAAACCATCTACATTGGTGCTAATTTTGCACAGAACACTCATTTTACAGATTTATTGCGTAAAACACCACATTTTTGATAATTCATTGCAGCTAGGTCTAATTCATCATTTAGGTGTGTTACATGGTTCCTGACAAGTGGGTCTAGTTTGTAAGTGCATCGGTAAAAAAAACAGCCACATCAGCAGCCAACTAGAATTGTCAATCTCAAAATTATTTGCTCCAATTGAGCTGATTTTTTTTCTAGAATATTAGTGAGTGCACACATGATTTATTTATTTTTATGTTTTTTGAAAATATTAATTTTGAAAAAAAATTGAACGAGCCAACTAACATTGCAAAACTGCCCAGTATTTGGATGTTAAAACCTAAAATGGCGTAATCTTTTGGCGTGCACGACTTGATGATACCTGTAATGGTCACATGACAACTACTTGGATGCTAAAACCTTATGATGGTAATATTTTGGTGCGTGAGATCGACTTGATGATGTCAATAATGGCTTTATGGCAACCACTTGGATGCTAAAGCCTGACAGCGACAATATCTGTCATATTGGTGCTATTAATTTTATTTTATGAATATTGTGCCTATTTATGAGTCGTTTTAGATTTGTATAGCAATCTTATGTTTTTCACATAAAAGTTGTGGCTTGCTAAGCTAGATGTAAGCAGTAATGAATCTGGAAGGTTTTAACTGCTTTGGATCACATTATAATGAGATATTCACAGTTTACATTGGCTCATACGTTTTTTTACATAAAATTCAAAAAATTCAAAAAATAAATATGCACAACAATCCTGTAAATCACACGTATCCAATACTATTTTGGGAAAAGGCAGCTCATTTGGACCAACATTTGTGAGATTTTGCAATGTTAGTTGACTCGTTCAATTTTTTTGTTTAAATTTAACATTTCCAAAAAATGTAAAAAAGCCAATAAATCATACATGCACTCACTAATAATTATTAGGGAAAATTCGGCTCACTTGAAGCAAGAAATGTGAGATATTGACAGTTCTAGTTGGATGCTGATGTGGAATATTTTTTTTGCCGCGGTGCACTTATAAATTGGACCCACTTGTCAGAAATCATGTCAACACATCCAAATGACGGTTTGGACCTAGCTGCAACGAATTATCTCAATATGTGATGTTTTCTGCAACAAACCTGTAAAGTAGATATTTTGTCAAAAGTAGCATCAAAAGTAGATGGTTTGTGCAATTTACTCTACGAATGGCCATATGGCCGCAGACTGCAGGGTGGTCAGTGGTTCACTATGGCTAAGTCTGCGACAAGTCTATGCACAGTCTGGCTGGCCAATGTCCTGTTCAAAAACTCCTTGGTGTCTGTGGACACGGCAACGAAAAGATGGCCTGGCGCCGTATTCCGCGTGCATAGATTACCTTGCCCCTCCTGTCAAACACGGCACTGGTTACAGTGACGGGTTCGTTATCGGATGGTGCCAGCTCAATCTAAGTGGAAGCGGGAAGTGGTTACAGACTTACAGTGACCGCGGACTGCACGGTGGTCAGTGGTTCACGACTGCTATGTCTGCCACAAGTCTATGCTCAGTCTGGCTGGCCAATGTCCTGTTCAAAAACTCCTCTGTGGACACGGCAATGAAAAGATGGCTTGATGCCGTATTCCGCGTGCATAGATTACCTTGACCCTCGTGTCAAACACGACACTGGTTTCAGTGACGGGTTCACCATCGGATGGTGCTAGCTCAGTCTAAGTGGAAGTGGGAAGAGTACAGTACACGATCAGTGTAGAAAGTTGCCGCGAAAGTGAAAGTTCAGTTTCATACACCAACTTAGAAATCTCACGATTTAATACTTGATGTTGTTTAATTTTAAAGAGGTAATATCACATGTGGTACTTAAACTTGCAACCGATGTTCACTTTAATGCCTGAATTTGAAGAATACACTGCACTGGTTTCAAAACTTAGCACAAGTGTGCAAATACAATACTAATCCTATTAATAAACATAAAATACGCTGATGTGGCACCGTAGTTTGCTTAGCATGCACAGGCAACCTCGCCCTAGCAAACTGGAACTACTGTCAGTATGCCATTCGTTCTCTGTGCCTGTTAATGAAAACAGCTCCTATTTTGTTAGATAAAAAGAGACATGTTGGTGGGTTTTAACGGGCTGCAGCCAGTGCAGCCCATTTTGCCCATGTTAGTTTTTTTAGAAGTTTGTAAATCATAATCACAGTAATAAAATAAATTTAAAATATTCATCCTTTAAATTTTCTATACATGCAAATAAAATAAATAGTTAAAAAATCATGTAATTTTAAAAATATTCAGTTATTTACATGTGATTTATATTTAAAGCTTTTAGTAAATAAATTTTCTAAATTGTTTATTATATGCAAAAACAATTATAAAATACTTAATTTTTTTAGTAAATAAGATTATACATGCTTGGCTTATGCTTAAATTAAAAAAAATATAAACATTTTTATTAATATTCACATGTGTATAAATTTCATCGTGTCATATGTTCATAATTTTACATAATTAAAATATATTGAATAGTGGATATTTTTTAACACTTAAATTTTAAATTATGCACATTTATGAATATTTTTATATTGTTAAAAAATCTTAAACAATACGAACCATAAAAATGTACATGTAATTATTAAAATGTTTGTGTAATCAAAGTAATAATTATGAATTGCAATATAGAAAATGTTTATATAATTCTAAATTCTACAACCATTTTTATAATCAGAAATACCGTTTTATTTATAGGATATTTTAAAAACAAATATGTGAATATAATTTTTAAATTACTTAAACATTTTGCTAAATAAATAAAAAAGCTAACATATGCAACATGGGCTGCACTAACTGCAGGCCATCCAAACTACGCGAGCTTGTTTACTTAGAATACATTACTTGTCGGCTTCAAAATTGTGAATGTGAAATAAGTTAGCTATGGGGAAGTGCATGGATAAATGGGAGGTCCTAGTCGGCGCCTTAAGCGCCCGCGAAGCCAACCGGCGCTCACAGGAGAACCTTAGTGGGCCGGCCCATAAACACGTACTGCAATACTGTAGCACGAAAATACCGCAGAAAATGGCATCTGGGGAATCGAACTCAGGCCGCAACTATCCTCCAATAGACTGGCTACCACTAAAACACCAGGCTACTAGTGACTAAATGCAGCGCGCACCCTTTAAGAGCTACTCTGGCTGCGCTATTTGAATTAGAACAAGTTCACTAATTTGAGGAAAAAAGTTCACCAATTGACCGGGCTGACCAGTTGACCATTGAATGTTCAAAAAATATGTGTATCTTTTCTGAAAATCAGGAATTAAAAAAATCGTTCATAGGTTAAAAAAAGCTTAACGAATTTAAAACAAAAAACTCATAAAAATAGAAAAAGTTCATCAATCTTCAAAACTAGTTCATCGATTTTGAAAAAAGTTCACTCGATTTGAAAAAAGTTCATCCGATTTGAAAAAGTTCATCGATTTGAGAAAAAAAGTTCATCGATTTTGAGAAAAAGTACATCGAATTTGAAAAAAAGTTCATCCAATTTGGGAAAAGTCAACGATTTTGAAAAAAGTTCATCAAAATTGGAAAAAAGTTCATCAGATTTGAAGAAAGTTCATCAATTTTCAAAAAAGTTTATAGATTTTCAAAAAAGTTCACCGAATTTTAAAAGTAGTTCATCGATTTGGGAAAAAGTTCATAAATTTTAAAAAAGTTCATCAAATTTCAAAATAAATCATAAATTTAAAAGAAAAGTTTCAGGTATTCGCAAACAATTGGACGAACCAGGATGAAAAAACAGAAAACAGAAAAGGAAAAAAAGGAAAACGAAAAATGGAAAAAGAAAAAAAGAAAAGGGAAACGGGAAACGGGAGAAGATATATTAAAATAAAGGGAAAGTTCCCTTTAAACAGATCCCACTCCGGTGGCGCAGTGATTGTTCTACCAGAACTTGGTCTCGGGGTCGCGGGTTCGATTCAGCACAAGAGCTCTTTCTTTTTGCAGATTTAAGACACAGAGAAGAAACCCCTAGATGGGCCGGCCCATCGCGGGAGCGCTGCAGGCGCCCGTCTGCGAAAACACTACTAACGGGCGCCTGCAGCGCCAAAAAGGAAATGCCTGGATAAATCTGGATACATATGGACCCATTTTTAAAAACACATTTCTAAATGCTAAAAAATCTGAAAAAGGTTGCACGAGTAGTCTCTATGTTATATGTGCATGCATAAAGTTTCACAGAAAAATAACTTTTTTATGGCCTGTGCAAAAAAGAGAAATAATTGTGTCATGAAATATTATTTAGAAGCACTGAAATTTATCTTTTTTGCGGAGGCAAACTAAAAAAATATTTTTTCACAAAACTTTTTGCTGCGCACACACATTTGCGAACATGTATGCATGAAATTTTCTTTTATATTTTTTGACATTTTAAAACATGCTTAAAATGCATTTTTCAAAAGTGGATGCAGACTCGTTAGCTCTGTGGCTATTACAGCTCGCTCGATATCATCAGGTCGCTCATTCGAGTCGCAGCGAGCTCCAATTTTCGCCAGTCATTTTCACTGTGTGCTGACAAGTGGGGCCTATAGGTCATAGAGACATGCTATGCACATCATTCTATTCAGGGGCCATGTCATGCTAGCATGCCACATGTGCATGCTAACGAAAATACAGAGCCACGTCACGTCAGCGTATTTTATATATACTAATGGAATTAGCACTGTATTTGCAAGCCCGTGCCAAATTTTAGAACTAGTTCAGTGTATTTTTTAAGTTCAGACACTAAAGTGAACTGTTTGAGTGAAAAATAATCTACTGATCTTTGTATTTATAGAGTAGCTATTTATATGAGTACAACAGACGCGTCTTTACATGAACTGTCATAGGCTAGAAGTCACGACGGTTGAGAAAAGAGAAGAAAAAAGACAAGTCGGTTGCTACAGAGAACTGCATGCATAGTTAGACAATAGGAAAATTTCCCTTTAATTAATATGTGTTAATTAATCACAACATTTCCTCTAATCTATGCTTGTCCATGTAGAATCGCCATATGATCATCATGTAAAATCGTCATCTTGAAAGATTGTCCAGATTGCATCATCATCTCAAAAGGATTCTTCTCCGGCAATTCTTCATTAATATTCTTAATGAGAACCTGAAACATAAAACTCACAGAGAGAAAGAAATGTAATATGATAATTCAAACAGGTACAGTTTAGGGAGACACTCCTCCTAATTCTTGCAAGTCCCGAAGTCGTCGCATACCAATTTCATAAACATATTTATGAAATGTAGACTTTGCAACGGTACGCGTCGGTGCTATATAAACGATTTTTAACTCCTTTCTGCGACCATTACTAGAAAAATGCTTATAGGTAGACATTTAGCAGTAGCGTTGGTTAAAGACCCCACGCTACTGCTATTTAGCAGTAGCGCCGGACAACGCCAGCGCTGCAAGCGCACGTTAGCAGTAGCGTGGGATTTCGCAGCCAATGCTGCTGTTGATGGGCCACGCTCTCGGCCACTTGTTGCAGCTTTAGCTATAGCGTTGGGCCTCCTCCCCTGCGCTGCTGCTAAGCCCACCTCTGCTTTCTCCCGCGCCGGCACACGCGCCCCTCCCCTCTCACTCACTCACACTCACACGCTCACACTCACAGAATCCCTCAATCCCCCGATCCGGTCGCCGCCCCCGCGTCCTACTCCGGCTGCCCTCCCCCGCGCGGGCCCTCTTCCCCCGTCGGCCACCCTTCCTCGCGTCGGCCCTCCTCCCCTGCCGGCCCCCCCCCCGCACCGGCCATCCTCCCCCGCCGGTCGCCCCCCCCGCGCCGGCCCTCCTCCACCAAGAGGTACCCTTCCCTCCTTCCTCCTCCTCCCTCCCTCCCTAGTTATAGTTATTAGAGAGTAGTTATTTTGACTCCTATATAGTTGAAAAAATGTAGGTTCTTAGAATAATGTAGGTTATGATCGAACCCTAGCTAGGACAGATTAGGTAGTATGAACCCTAGTTAATTCGTATGAACCCTAGGTTTTTAAATTTAGCTAGGTTTTAAAGTTAGGACAGAAATTTAGCTAGGTTTTTAATTAGGTGTACTTAATAGAATTTAGGTGTTTTAGGTGTATTTAATAGAATTTTATGTGTTTTAGTTGTTTTAGGTGTAGTTAACAGAATTTTAGGTGTTTTAGTTGTTTTAGGTGTAGTTAACAGAATTCTAGGTATTTTTTTAGTTAAAGCAATTGTTGTTATTTTTTAGTTAAAGCAATTGTTCCTGTTATATGCAATTTTGTAGTGGACATGTCATATTTTGAACATGTCACGTTTTGGACATGTCATATTTTTCCGAGTGGCCTATGTTTTGCCAGAAATGTTGATTCATTTACGTTCTGGCAAATTTCAGGCGCTCGATATGTCCTGCTTTTAGCAGAGGTCATGCCGAATTTTGCTAAATGTTTATTAATTTTGTTTTCATAATTAAGCATTTTGTTCTCGACGTCGACGATGCCTATCCCGCATCCTCGTCGTCGACTCGGCGGAGGAGGCCTGCTTGAGTAGAGGGGCCATGTCTGGGACTGGGCTCCGCCGGGCTGGTACTGGGTTGTGCTACCTTCTGGTGAGCGCAGCTTAGTGAGGAGCTAGCCCGTCGTCAACCCGGAGCGTCTTTGGTGGCGGTCACTGATGACCCACAAGTATAGGGGATCTATCGTAGTCCTTTCGATAAGTAAGAGTGTCGAACCCACCGAGGAGCAGAAGGAAATGATAAGCAGTTTTCAGTAAGGTATTCTCTGCAAGCACTGAAATTATCGGTAACAGATAGTTTTATGATAAGGTAATTTGTAACGGGTAGCAAGTAATAAAAGTAAATAAGGTGCATCAAGATGGCCCAATCCTTTTTGTAGCAAAGGACAAGCCCGGATAAACTCTTATATAAAGGAAAGCGCTCCCGAGGACATATGGGAATTATCGTCAAGCTAGTTTTCATCATGTTCATATGATTCGCGTTCGGTACTTTGATAATTTGATATGTGGGTGGATCGGTGCTTGGGTACTGTCCTTCCTTGGACAAGCATCCCACTTATGATTAACCCCTATTGCAAGCATCCGCAACTACAACAGAAGTGTTAAGGTAAACCTAACCATAGCATGAAACATATGGATCCAAATCAGCCCCTTACGAAGCAACGCATAAACTAGGGTTTAAGCTTCTGTCACTCTAGCAACCCATCATCTACTTATTACTTCCCAATGCCTTCCTCTAGGCCAAAACAATGGTGAAGTGCCATGTAGTCGACGTTCACATGACACCACTAGAGGAAAGACAACATACATCTCATCAAAATATCAAACGAATACCAAATTCACATGACTACTTATAGCAAGACTTCTTCCATGTCCTCAGGAACAAACGTAACCACTCACAAATCATATTCATGTTCATAATCAGAGGGGTATTAATATGCAGAAAGGATATGAACATATGATCTTTCATCGAATAAACCAACTAGCATCAACTACAAGGAGTGATCAACACTACTAGCAACCCACAGGTACCAATCTGAGGCTTTGGGACAAAGATTTGATACAAGAGAGAGATGGTGCTGGTGAAGATGTTGATGGAGATTGACCCCCTCCCAATGAGAGGATCGATGGTGATGACGTCGGTGACGATTTCCCCCTCCCGAAGGGAAGTTTCCCCGGCAGAACAGCTCCGCCGGAGCCCTAGATTGGTTCCGCCAAGGTTCCGCCTCGTGGCGGCAGAGTTTCTTCCCGAAAGCTTGCTTCTGATTTTTTTCCTGGATGAAAGACCTCATATAGCAGAAGATGGGCATCAGAGGGCTGCCAGGGGGCCCATGAGGCAGGGGGGGGCGCCTAGGGGGTAGGGCGCGCCCCCACCCTCGTGGATGGTGGGTGGCCCCCCTCTGGTACTTCTTTCGCCCAATATTTTTTATATATTCTGAAACTTGCTCCTGTGAAGTTTCAGGACTTTTGGAGTTGTGCGGAATAGGTCTATAATATTTGCTCCTTTTCCAGCCCAGAATTCCAGCTGCCGGCATTCTCCCTCTTCATGTTAACCTTGTAAAATAAGAGAGAATAGGCATAAGTATTGTGGCATAATGTGTAATAACAACCCATAATGCAATAAATATTGATATAAAAGCATGATGCAAAATGGACTTATCAACTCCCCCAAGCTTATACCTCGCTTGTCCTCAAGCGAAAGCCGATATCGATAAATATGTCCACATGTTTAGAGATAGAGGTGTCGATAAAAATAAAATACGGACATGAGGGCATCATGATCATTCTTATAACAACAACATATATATATTGTCATATGATCTCTTATGCTAAAGTAACAATTCATTCATAGTTTCAAGTATGAATCATAAACTTCAATGAAAACTAACAGACTATAATCTCAGTCATTGAAGCAATTGCAATTTATCATAACATCGGAAAGAGTCAACATAAGAGCTTTTCAGCAAGTCCACATACTCAACTATCATTTAGTCTTTCACAATTGCTAATACTCACACAATATTTATGGGTATGAAGTTTTAGCCGGACACAGAGAAAGATAGGGGCTTATAGTTTTGCCTCCCAATTTCTTACCTCAAGGGTAATGTCAACAATAATAGTTCATGAAAAATCACATCCAATTAGCTATATATATCAGGATCTTTCCAACACATTATGCTTGCCAAAGGATAAAATGTAAAAAGGAAAGGTGAAGATCACCGTGACTCTTTGCATGAAGTATAAGACAAGAATAAAAGATAGGCCCTTCGCAGAGGGAAGAAGAGGTTGTCACGTGCTTTTATGTTTGGATGAACGAAGTCTTAATGCAAAAGAACGTCACTTTATATTGCCACTTGTGATATGGACCTTTATTATGCAGTCCGTCGCTTTTATTTCTTCCACATCACAAGATCATGTAAAGCTTATTTTCTCCGCACTAATAAATCATACATATTTAGAGAGTAATTTTTATTGCTTGCAATGATGACAACTTACTTGAAGGATCTTACTCAATCCATAGGTAGATATGGTGGACTCTCATGGCAAAACTGGGTTTAAGGATATTTGGAAGCACAAGTAGTATCTCTACTTGGTGCAAAGAATTTGGCTAGCATGAGAGGGAAAGGCAAGCTTAACATGTTGGATGATCCATGACAATATAATTTATCTCAGATGTAAGAAAACATAACCCATTACGTTGTCTTCCTTGTTCAACATCAACTCTTTAGCATGTCATATTTTAATGAGTGCTCACAATCATAAAAGATGTCCAAGATAGTATATTTATATGTGAAAACCTCTCTTTCTTTATTACTTCCTATTAATTGCAACGATGACCAAAACTATGCTTGTCAACTCTCAACAATTTTTATTCATCATACTCTTTATATGTGAGGTCATTACTCTCCATAAGATCCATACAATCTCTTTATTTCTTTTTATTCTTTCTCTTTTATTTTATTCCCTCAAGATCATAGTAAGATAATCAAGCCCTTGACTCAACACTAATCTTTATTATATAAAGCTCACAGACTCGATTACATAGAAGGATCATAAAGCAAAACTCAAAACTAGATCATACTAAAACTTTATTCTACTAGATCAATATATTACCAAAAGGATCGAACTAAGAAAAACGGTAAAGGTAAAAGTGTGATGATGATACGATACCGGGGCACTCCCCCAAGCTTGGCAGTTGCCAAGGAGAGTGCCCATACCCGATACTCATTTCTTCCTTGTTGATGAAGAAGGTGTTGGTGATGATGGATAGTCGCACATTGAGCGTAGGAGGTCCTCCAATTTGCGGATAATGCCCTTGAGTGCGATGATATGCTCCTTCAACAAAATATTTTCACTCGTGAGATACTTGTTTTGAATGCGAGCTAACTCAATCATCTTGAAAGCTTCAATATCTGTTGGGGTAAAGATATTGTGATGAGGTTGAAGGATGTCTTCTTCTACTACTGTCGGAACTTGATCCCCCACGGCCTTCTTGATCCCATCATCCTTGTTGATCTCTCCGGGCTCTTCTCTCTTTAGCTCTATCTTCATTAGCCAAGTATCGTTGCCCTCATTGTTGGAGGAGGAGGGAGACGACATGATGCCTGGCCTTGACAACCCTGGCAGAAAACAGCTCGAAACGAAAACAGGAGATATTTGCGTGATACGGTGGTCAAAACCTTCGGGAGATTTATATAATGAATTTTTACCGACCAAAAGAAGTATCTGATACGTCTCCAACGTATCTATAATTTTTGATTGTTCCATGCTATTATATATTCTGTTTTGGATGTTTAATGGGCTTTATTATACACTTTTATATTATTTTTGGGACTAACCTATTAACCCAAGGCCCAGTGCAAATTGCTGTTTTTTGGCCTATTTCAGTGTCTCGCAGAAAAGGAATATCAAACGGAGTCCAAACGGAATGAAACCTTCGGGAGCGTGATTTTTGGAACAAACATGATCCAGAGGACTTGGAGTGGACATCAAGAAACAACCAAGGAGGCCATGAGGTAGGGGGCGCGCCCTCCCCCTCGTGGCTCCACCGACCTACTTCTTGCTCCTATATATATATTCATATACCCCGAAAACATCCAGGAGCACCACGAAACCCTATTTCCATCGCCGCAACCTTCTGTACCCAAGAGATCCCATCTTGGGGCCTTTTCCGGAGCTCCGCCGGAGGGGGCATCGATCACGGAGGGCCTCTACATCAACTCCATGGCCCCTCCGATGATGTGTGAGTAGTTTACTTCAGACCTTCGGGTCCATAGCTATTAGCTAGATGGCTTCTTATGTCTCTTTGGATCTCAATACAAAGTTCTCCTTGATCTTCTTGGAGATCTATTCGACGTAACTCTTTTTGTGGTGTGTTTGTCGAGATCCAATGAATTGTGGGTTTATGATCAAGATTATCTATGAAAAATATTTGATTCTTCTCTGAAATCTTTTATGTATGATTGTTTATCTTTGCAAGTCTCTTCGAATTATCATTTTGGTTTGGCCTACTAGATTGATCTTTCTTGCAATGGGAGAAGTGCTTAGCTTTGGGTTCAATCTTGCGGTGCTCGATCCCAGTGACAGAAAGGGAAACAACACGTATTGTATTGTTTCCATCGAGGATAAAAAGATGGGGTTTATATCATATTGCTTGAGTTTATCCCTCTACATCATGTCATCTTACCTAATGTGTTACTCTGTTCTTATGAACTTAATACTCTAGATGCATGCTGGATAGCGGTCGATGTGTGGAGTAATAGTAGTAGATACAGGCAGGAGTCGGTCTACTTGTCACAGACGTGATGCCTATATACATGACCATGCCTAGATATTCTCATAATTATTCGCTTTTCTATCAATTGCTCGACAGTAATTTGTTCACCCACCGTAATACTTATGCTATCTTGAGAGAAGCCACTAGTGAAACCTATGGCCCCCGGGTCTATTCTCCATTATATTAATCTCCCGTCAACAAGTTATTTCTATTACCGTTTATTTTGCAATATTTACTTTTAAATCTTTATCATAAAAATACCAAAAATATTATCTTATCATCTCTATCAGATCTCACTCTCGTAAGTGACCGTGAAGGGATTGACAACCCCTTTGTCGCGTTGGTTGCGAGGTTCTTATTTGTTTGTGTAGGTACGAGGGACTTGCATGTTGCCTCCTACTGGATTGATACCTTGGTTCTCAAAAACCGAGGGAAATACTTACGTTACTTTGCTGCATCACCCTTTCCTCTTCAAGGGAAAACCAACTCAGTGCTCAAGAGGTAGCAAGAAGGATTTCTGGTGCCGTTGCCGGGGAGTCTACGCACAAGTCAAGACATACCAAGTACCCATCACAAACTCTTATCCCTCGCATTACATTATTTGCCATTTGCCTCTCGTTTTCCTCTCCCCCACTTCACCTTTGCCATTTTATTCGATCTCTTTTTCTGTTCGCCTTTTCTTTCGCTTGCTTCGTCGTTATGGCTAGTCCCTTATCTACTCCTTTGTCTCCCGATTTTTAAGTCCTTAATTTTAAACAAAGGGAGGGAGAAAACCTAAGAGATGCTTGGTACGGAATTTGCAATGCGCAAAATAGATCTACTAGGAGGCAATCTACTTCCATTCTTCTTAGCAATTTTTATGTAGGCATCACTCCTTGGAATAGATATATTCTTGATACCATTACCGGAGGAAATTTCTTGGGTGGCCATACTTTTGATTCTTATAATGCTATGATAGATTTGTGTCGGGACCCTGATCCTAAGTCACACCAATCTAGCATGTAAAACTTCATATCACTTTGCGGCCTCACGCACAGTATTTCCACGGGTGCCACCTTACCTGCCCGGGACCGTTTGCGCCTTTTGGCTCACGTATATGATAGTGCCGCTAGCATCCATATGACAGAGAACCCGGGCCGACATGACTAGTCGTGAACCCAAAGTGGCACTAACTTGCAGGGACATGCATCCATGAATCAACCACGAGCATGTCGGTCAACAGCGTATGAATCCGGCTGTAGCACTGGGCTAATAGGACTCCGGGAACCCGGGCTGTAGCAGGCTAGGCAGGACTCCGGATGTCACCGCGTGACATTTCCCCGAAGGGACAGACACATGAATGAAGTGAATCACATGCCGGCCAGTCAAGTGTTCCAGAGCAGTAGTGATGGGCTAGCAGGACTCCGGTGAACCGGGCTGTAGCGGACTATTATGGCTCATGGAAGCACAAGACTACATTTCCCCATAAGAGAGGCTACCAGAGGTAAACAACTAGGTTGTCGGATCCCACACATAGCAATACATGTTACACGTACGCATAACATGCAAGTATGTGTTGTACAACATGGCATCACAACATAACTCAAACTCATATAGATAAAGGCCCAGAAGAGCCACATAGCATTCAATACAAACAGGGGTCCCATGACCCATCATTCAGAGCATACAAGCAACGGAAGCATTACATGTCTGAGTACCGACAACTACAAAAGGAAAAGACTAAGAAGCCTGACTAAACACGACCCTCCCAAGGGTACAAGATCGTAGCTGGGATACAAGCTACTCGTCGAAGTCACTAGTGTAACCAACTACAAAACATAAATAAGCAAACGTGAGTACAAAGGTACTCAGCAAGACTTACATCAGAGCTATCTACATATGCAACATTATCAACAAAGGGGGTGGTGGAGTTTTAACAGCAGCAAGCCAGCTTTGACTCAGTGGCTAACCTATACTACGAGTATCAGAAACTTCTTTGAGGTGAGAAGACGCACATGAGTCCACATATTCACCATATCAATACTCCATTATGGATCCGTTCCCGTCTCCCTACGAGAAGACCATCCATAGCACTCACGCTTATCTTGCGGATTTTAGGGTATCCACTTCAAGTTGTCTATGTACTACATAAGTTCTCCAAGTTTCCATATCCGAGGAAAACGGCTATTCAAATAGATAATATTGACCCCGCAGGGGTGTACTTCTTCACACACGCTCTTGCCACTTATAGCCCTGTACACGTCATGTACCTCGGCAACCTTCAAGCGGAAGCCGGGCGAGGGTGTTGGCCACGACCTGATTAACCACACAAGTCTCTCGTCCAGGTTTATCGCCTATTCGAGTTCCATCCGCAAGGAGTTCCGGCCGAAGTCTCCAGTACGGCCCCAAACGATGTGTGCAGGGTTCCCAAGCCCACCATCCGGGTGCCACTTGGTACACCGTGCCACGGTGCCTAGTCTGTCCCAAGCCCGTCCCATCGGACACCACCTGGTAGACAAGTAGCACTACCTACAAATGCCAGAAACTAGTTGCAACTCCTGGACAGAGATCAAGTGGATTAATAAGCCGAGAGGGGCCAGATAACCGGAACCCAATGTGTGGTAGTAACTGGACTTGGATAACATACACAGAACTCAGTGCTTAGGGACGATTCCAATGAGACAACCCACCATGTACTCCTACATGGCCTCTCATCGCTACCTTTACCAAAACATGTTCACACACTTAGCCTTTACCTGTAGGACATGTTCACCACTCCGATTCATTCCCGATGAATCAGACCTGACACAACTCTAAGCATAGCTGGCATAAAGAAAACAAGCATGGATGAGTAGGCACATCAAGGCTCAAGCACCTCCTACTCATGCTAGTGGGTTTCAGCTATTTACTGTGGCAATGACAGGTCATGTAGAGGAATGGGTTCAGCTACCGCAGCAGAAAGTAGCAGTTTGAATTGTTGTTGTCCTGATGCAGTAGAAGGAGCAGGAGCGAGAGAGTGGGAGTTATCGAGATGCTCAAGGGGGTTTGCTTGCCTGATAGATCCACGAAGAAGCACTGCTCCTCAAACAGGTACTCGGGACACCTTCCGGAGTAGAACCTATCGAGAAGGGACGGTGCCGGCAATCAATAAACAATCATATGAAACAATATGATGCATGAAGATGACATTTCAAAGATGCTATGATTTGCCCTAATGCATCTAGCATCAATTTGGTTGAAGTCCATATGAACCAAGGGTTCATATGCAAACCCCAAATTAAGTATATAACATGCCATTATTACGTTTTCACTTATACAGCAAGTATAAGTTGGTTTTTCATGCATGAAACTGGCATAAATGGATTCCTTGCATTTTTCTTATAATTTTTCATATATAATTTATTTGATTTGGAGTTACGGTTGAATTACTATGAATTTTGGAAGTTTTAACTATTTTCTGGAATTCTCTGAATTATTTAAAATCCAGAAATCAATTACTGCGTCAGCGTGACATCATAGAGGCGTCAGCAGGGCTGACCAGGTCAAACCTAACGTGTGGGGGCCACACGTCAGTGACACTGGGGTTAACCCCGGGTCAAACCCGCACTGACCAGGGTTTGACTTGGCTTTGGGGCCCACTGTCAGTCTCAGGGGGGGATTAGGCTATGGGATTAGCACTAATTAAGCCGCCACATCAGCCTCGCCAGAGTTCGGCCGGCAACGACCAAAACCGCGGCGGACGCTCGCCGGAAACGCTGCTCCGGCGTCCATTCGACGTGCGGATGGGTGCTGAGGGTGGCTGGCACTCGCGCGCATCTAACAGAGCAGGTGGGAGGCCGTGGGGTGGACGGAGCTCGCTGGAGCAGGGCTTGCGGCGGCGACCGGAGCTCGGCTATGCGCGGGCGGGGTGCTGCAGCTCGAGGCGAGCGAACGGGGGGTGCTAGGCAGCACCTAAAGGGCAACAGGAGCCCGCCGGAGCAACTAGCAGGAGCAGAGGGGCTCAGGGGCACAGAGCTCGCCGGCCATGGCGGACGGCGGCTTCGGGTGCTCGCGGGGTTGCGGCTACGGGGCGTGCGTGAAGAAAAAGGCGGAGGGGAGCGATTCAGTGGCTCACGGCGAGTCTTCCGGTGCAGACGTCGGGGCCGGGGAGGTGTCGGAGCGAGCGGGGCGACGAGGAGGATCTCCGGCGGCCGGTGATGGAAACAAAGACGATGGCGTCGATGCAGAGCTTCCTGGGTCGCCTGGCTCGTTGAGGATGTAGCAGGCGGCGAGGCGGAGCTCTGGGGCACGTCTGAGAGGCGAAGGGAAGGCAGTGGTCGTGGTGGCGCACGGCGGTGCTCTCCGATGCGCTTGGAACAGAGGGGGAGAGCGAGACAGAGGAGAGGAGAAGCACAGGGAAGAGTGAGAGGGGGTCGGGGCTTGCGTGGCGTCTCCATAGAAGGCCAGGGCGTCGACGGGGAGCGGCAAGCAGGAGCTGGCGAGGCGCGTGGCCAGCGCGTGGCGAGCACGCGCTCGTCCTTCTGTCCGGGGAGGAAGACAACAGCGAGGCTGCGGTGGTGGGTTGGGCCTAGTTGGGCCGGTCCTGTTGGGCCACCAGGTAAGCGCCAGGTAAGTGTTCTCTTATTTCCTGTTTTCTTTTTCTATCTTCTGTTTTGTATCTAAAAGAAATGTTAAAAGATTTCCATAAATGCTGAAAATATTTGTGGCGTCTAGATATAATATTCCATCAGCCCTCACCAATTCCCAACATTTTTGGAGCCATTAAAATATTTATATAATTTAAACAGCCCCAAATCAAATATTTATGCATTGATTCAAAAATCCAAAATGTGTAGCAAAAATGCGCATCACCTCTGGTTGTTGTTCCCAACATTATCCAAAGACCATGAACATTTTTGAAAAGCATTTTGGGTTCATTGAAATTCCATTTTCAATTTGAACCTATTTGAATTTGTTTTGGTGCTAGGGTTTGAAACATCCCCATTTCAACTTCATTTGAAATTTAAACATGATGCACAAGCAAGCCTAGGTCATACCAGAACTAGGGATGTGACAACTCGCCCCCACTCGGAAAAATCTCGTCCCGAGATTCAGGAGTTGGTGGAAAGAAAGCGGGGTACTCAAGTCGAAGGCGATCTTCTCGCTCCCAAGTAGCTTCTCTCTCGGAATGATGAGACCATTGAACCTTGAGAAACTTGATGTTATGTCGTCGAGTGACACGCTCTGCTTGATCCAGAATGCGAACGGGGTACTCTCGATAAGTGAGGTTATCTTGGAGATCAAGCGCTTCGTGATCCACTCCGCGGATGGGATCCGAGAAGCAACGCCTGAGTTGAGAGACGTGGAAGACATCATGAACTCGAGAAAGATGTGGGGTAGTTCCAACTGGTAGGCAACCTCTCCTCGTTTAGCGAGAATGCAAAAAGGACTGATGTAACGAGGAGCCAACTTGCCCTTGATACCGAAACGATGGGTACCCTTCAAAGGAGTAACCCGAAGGTAAGCCTTGTCGCCAACTTCATAAGCCACTTCCTTATGACGGCGGTCATACTGGCTCTTTTGACGAGATTGGGCTGTTTTCAAATTCTCACGAATGATGCGAACTTGCTCTTCTGCCTGCTGGATCATATCCGGTCCAAAGAATTGTCTTTCACCGGTTTCTGACCAGTTCAAAGGTGTTCGACATCTTCGTCCATACAGAATCTCGAAGGGTGCTTTCTTAAGATTGGATTGGTAGCTATTGTTATAAGCAAACTCGGCAAAGGGAAGAAATTTCTCCCAATCCATACCGAATGAGATAATGCAAGCTCTAAGCATGTCTTCGAGAATTTGGTTGACCCTTTCCACCTGACCACTTGATTGAGGGTGGAAAGCGATACTGAAAGAAAGATGGGTGCCCATGGTTGTTTGGAAACTTTCCTAGAAATGAGAGGTGAAAAGACTGCCACGGTCTGAATTGATCTCTAGTGGAACACCATGGAGTGACACTATTCGGGAGATATATAAGTCAGCGACCTGACTAGCAGTGATACTCTCTCGAACAGGTAGGAAGTGAGCCACTTTGGAAAGACGATCAATGACTGCGAAGATAGCATTATTTCCTTTCTTGGTCCTGGGAAAGCCGGTGATGAAGTCCATACCAACTTTGTCCCATTTCCACTCGGGAATAGCTAAAGGTTGAAGGGTGCCAGCAGGTCTTTGATGCTCTGCCTTAACGCGACGACAAACGTCACAGTTGGCAATATACTGAGCGATTTCTCTCTTCATCCTAGTCCACCAGAACCTCTGGTGTAGGTCCTGATACATCTTTGTACTACCAGGATGAATCGTGAGAGGGGATTCATGGGCCTCCTTAAGGATTAGTTGCTGCATCTGTTGACATTTGGGAACCACCAAATGGTTACCAAAGTAAACAACACCTCGTTAACCATAGAGAAACAACCAGCAACTCCCTTGGAAATATTCTTCTTGATTCGGGAAATTCCCGTATCATGCTTCTGAGCCTCTATGATCTGATCCGTAAGGGTAGGTTTCGCCACCAAGGTAGAAAGGGAACCACGAGGAGCTATGTGAAGGTTAAGCTTACAGAATTCCTCATGGAGGGGTGGTTGACATTGTTGCAACATGAGGTTGTTGCAATAGGATTTATGACTTAAAGCATCAGCCATGACATTAGCTTTGCCTGGGGTGTAGGTGATTCCTAAGTCGTAATCCGAGATCAACTCCAACCAACGTCTTTGTCTGAGATTCAGATCCGGTTGGGTGAAGATATACTTGAGACTCTGATGGTCAGTGTATATTTCGCAACGGTTACCAAGAAGGTAATGTCGCCAAGTCTTAAGTGCATAGACTACGGCTGCAAGCTCTAGATCATGTGTAGGATAATTCTCCTCATGTGGATGCAACTGTCGAGATGCATAGGAAATCACATGATGATCCTGCATAAGAATGCAACCTAGTCCTTGACGTGAAGCATCGCAATAGATAACAAAGTCTTTAGTGAAATCCGGTGGCACGAGTATGGGCGCAGAAGTCAGGCGTATTTTCAGTTCTTGAAAACCATGCTCACACTGTGGGGTCCACTCAAACCTTTTATCTTTCTTGAGAAGCTCCGTGAGGGGTTTGGCCACTTTGGAGAAGTTTTCAACGAAGCGACGACAATAACTGGTAGACCAAGGGAACTCCTAACTTGTTTGACCGTTTCGGGTGGAGTCCAATCGAGAACGGCTTTGACTCTCTCGGGATTGACAGCAATGCCCTTACCAGAGATCACGTGGCCCAGATAGGTCACTTATGGCAACCAAAATTCACACTTGGAGAACTTGGCATAAAGGCGGTGCTCTCTGAGTTTTTCTAACACGAGTCTAAGATGTTTGGCATGTTCTTCCTCGTTCTTCGAGTAAATAAGAATATCATCGAGATAAACCACGACGAACTTATCTAGGTACTCCATAAAGATCGAGTTCATCAAGCGGGAGAAAGTAGCTGGAGCATTGGTTAGGCCGAAAGACATCACTGTGTACTCGTATTAACCATAACGAGTGACAAAGGCCGTTTTGGGGATGTCCCCGTTTCTGATCTTGATTTTGTGGTAGCCTAACCTCAAATCCATATTGGAAAAGACTGAGGATCCAGCGAGCTGATCATACAGGTCGTTGATCCTGGGGAGTGGATACTTGTTCTTTATCGTGACCAAATTAACGGGACGATAATCTACAACCATCCGATCCGTACCATCCTTCTTCTTGACGAAGAGGACATGACAAGCCCAAGGAGAAGAACTGGGACGGATGAAACCCTTTTGCAAGGACTCATCAAGTTGTATCTTAAGCTCGGCTAACTCCAAAGGTGCCATCTTGTATGGTCTCCTAGAGATTGGGACAGTTCCTGGG
The DNA here is from genome assembly GCF_003073215.2 of Triticum urartu. Classification (NCBI taxonomy): domain Eukaryota; kingdom Viridiplantae; phylum Streptophyta; class Magnoliopsida; order Poales; family Poaceae; genus Triticum; species Triticum urartu. The sequence continues at coordinate 548,834,843 of NC_053024.1, read as the reverse complement.
ATAAGTTCTATGACAAACTCTACATCTCTGTAAGGTGGGACACCTGGCAGTTCTTTTGGAAAAACATCCGGGAAGTCACGAACTACCGGAATATCTTCAAGGTCTGGAAGAGGGATGGCATTAAGAGAATAGAGTTGACGCCTTGTAACTCTAGTGGAGACAGTGACTATTTTGCCAGATGGATGTGTAAGTTGAACAGATCTAGTGTAACAATCGATCTTGGCATGATGAGCTGTCATCCAGTCCATTCCCAAGATGATGTTAATATCTGAAGACTTGAGAGATATCAAAGAAGCAAGGAATACCAGTCTGTCAACAAGGATTTCATTACCATGGCTTACCTTGGAGGTTTGCCATTTGGAACTAGGAGTCTGGATTATTAGTGGAGTCGACATATCACAAAATGACATGTCGTGCAACCGAGCATAACCTTCAGATATGAAGGAGTGGGATGCTCCAGTATCGAACAGAACTGAAGCTGGGTGACAATTGACAAGAAGTGTACCCAGTACGACGCCGGGATCAACTTGAGCTTCTGTAGCTGAGACATGGCGCACACATGCTCGTTCAATGGAGGCTGGCTTGGTACTGATCATCTTGCTTGATGGCTTTTCACGGCCAACAGACCTCTCAGACTGAGGTGGAGTATAACTGGACTGAGGGCAGTCACGTGCGTAGTGTCCTGGTTCTCCGCAGGTGAAGCAAGTTCCTGAGGTAGGACGTGGACCTACATTGGCAAGTGGTCCACTAATAGGCCTGGGTGGAGCATGTTGCTGAGCTGGGTGAGGCGCCACATCGGATGGCCTCGGTGCATATCCAGGTGGAAGAGCTGAGTTCGGAATCCAAATCCATCGCTTCTGAGAGCTAGAGCGGGAGGAAGAACCCAGATCAAGGTTGTGCTTACGAGACTCCTCGTAAATGAGCTGAGCTGTCTCTGCATTAATGGCCTTGTTCACAAGGGCCTGGAAAGTATCACAATGATGCAGGTGGAGATCACGATGCAACTTAGGGTTGAGACCCTACCGGAACCTAGCCTATTTCTTAGCATCCGTGGACACTTCTTCTGTAGCATAGCGGGCGAGGTTTCCAAACTCTCTACTATAAGAATCAACAGGCAGCTTACCCTGGGTGAAACTACAGAACTCTTCCCTCTTGCGGTCAATGAGAGCCTGAGGAATGTGGTGCTCCCGAAAAGCCTCGGTGAAATCCTTCCAGGTAGGAATCTGACCAGCTGGTAGCATAGCCTCATAGCTCTGCCACCAAATACTAGCAGGACCTTCCAGGTGATAGGTAGCATAGGTGACCTTGTCACCTTCAGCCACGTTCGCAAAAAGAAACTTGTGAGTGATGCTCCGGAGCCAGTCATCCGCATCGAGTGGATCAATGGAATGATGGAAGGTGGGTGGTTTTAGACCAATGAAGTCGGTGATGGAAACCAACTTCTTACACTGATGTGCGGTGTTCTGCTCAATCTGTGCCAGCAAGCGATTAGTCTCACGCTTGTTCCTCTCGGATGCTAACAAGAACTCTGCCATCAAAGGCTGGTCAGGAGGATCCTCATCCCTACCATCTCCGTGGTTCTTGCTATGAGCAACTGAACCTCGGTTAGCAGACGACATCCTGGCAACGAAACCAAGGAAACAAGGATGGAATTAGCATCGACATAAGGATGCGAAATGTAATGCAAAAGCATTGGAAACTCTTGAAATCCTGGGACAATTTCGGCAGCATAACGGCTGTAAATGCTCAAAAGGATTTTTGAGACATTCATCAAAGGAATAACATAATCAATCAGCATCATAATATCAAGGTTCTGGGTCAAACTGAGGACACATGGAAGTAGTAGAATTGTACGGAGACACAACCCAACAATCCTAAGACTTTATGGTTTAGTAACACATCATCCTGAGAGATACCTCGTAGAAAAGAAGAGGCTGACTCAGAAAGAATGACATGAGGTAAAGGAGTAAAAAGAGCCTTACGTTCCCTTCCACAATCAATTCCCTTATATAACTAAAGCATTTCTAGACTCAACTTCGACCAGTTTGGCTTGGTAATCCTACAGTCAGTCAGGCTCTGATACCAACGCTGTCGGGACCCGATCCTAAGTCACACCGATCTAGCATGTAACACTTCATATCACTTTGCGGCCTCACGCACAGTATTCCCACGGGTGCCACCTTACCTGGCCCGGTACTGTTTGCCTTTTGGCTCACGTATATGATAGTGCCGCTAGCATCCATATGACAGAGAAACCGGGTCGACATGACTAGTCGTGGACCCAAAGTGGCACTAACTTGCAGGGACATGCATCCATGAATCAACCACGAGCATGTCGGTCAACAGCGTATGAATCCGGCTGTAGCACTGGGCTAACAGGACTCCGGGAACCCGGGCTGTAGCAGGCTAGGCAGGACTCCGGATGTCACCGCGTGACATTTCCCCGAAGGGACAGACACAGGAACGAAGTGAATCACATGCCGGCCAGTCAAGTGTTCCGGAGCAGTAGTGCTGGGCTAGCAGGACTCCGGTGAACCGGGCTGTAGCGGACTACTATGGCTCATGGAAGCACAAGACTACATTTCCCCATAAGAGAGGCTACCAGAGGTAAACAACTAGGTTGTCGGATCCCACACATAGCAATACACGTTACACGTACGCATAACATGCAAGTATGTGCTGTACAACATGGCATCACAACATAACTCAAACTCATATAGATAAAGGCCCAGAAGAGCCACATAGCATTCAATACAAACAGGGGTCTCATGACCCATCATTCAGAGCATACAAGCAACGGAAGCATTACATGTCTGAGTACAGACAACTACAATAGGAAAAGACTAAGAAGCCTGACTAAACACGACCCTCCCAAGGGTACAAGATCATAGCTGGGATACAAGCTACTCGTCGAAGTCACTAGTGTAACCAACTGCAAAACATAAATAAGCAAACGTGAGTACAAAGGTACTCAGCAAGACTTACATCAGAGCTATCTACATATGCAACATTATCAACAAAGGGGGTGGTGGAGTTTTAACAACAGCAAGCTAGCTTTGACTCAGTGGCTAACCTATACTACGAGTATCAGAAACTTCTTTGAGGTGAGAAGACGCACACGAGTCCACATATTCACCATATCAATACTCCACTATGGATCCGTTCCCGTCTCCCTACGAGAAGGCCAACCATAGCACTCACGCTTATCTTGCGGATTTTAGGGTATCCACTTCAAGTTGTCTATGTACTACATAAGTTCTCCAAGTTTCCATATCCGAGGAAAATGGCTATTCAAATAGATAATATTGACCCTGCAGGGGTGTACTTCTTCACACACGCTCTCGCCACTTATAGCCCTGTACACGTCATGTACCTCGGCAACCTTCAAGCGGAAGCCGGGCGAGGGTGTCGGCCACGACCTGATTAACCACACAAGTCTCTCGTCCAGGTTTATCGCCTATTCGAGTTCCATCCGCAAGGAGTTCCGGCCGAAGTCTCCAATACGGCCCCAAACGATGTGTGCAGGGTTCCCAAGCCCACCATCCGGGTGCCACTTGGTACACCGTGCCACGGTGCCTAGTCTGTCCCAAGCCCGTCCCGTCGGACACCACCTGGTAGACAAGTAGCACTACCTACAAACGCCAGAAACTAGTTGCAACTCCTGGACAGAGATCAAGTGGATTAATAAGCCGAGAGGGGCCGGATAACCGGAACCCAATGTGTGGTAGTAACTGGACTTGGATAACATACACAGAACTCAGTCCTTAGGGACAGTTCCAATGAGACAACCCACCATGTACTCCTACATGGCCTCTCATCGCTACCTTTACCAAAACATGTTCACACACTTAGCATTTACTTGTAGGACATGTTCACCACTCCGATCCATTCCCGGTGAATCAGACCTGACACAACTCTAAGCATAGCTGGCATAAAGAAAACAAGCATGGATGAGTAGGCACATCAAGGCTCAAGAAACTCCTACTCATGCTAGTGGGTTTCAGCTATTTACTGTGGCAATGACAGGTCATGCAGAGGAATGGATTCAGCTACCGCAGCAGAAAGTAGCAGTTTGAATCGTTGTTGTCCTGATGCAGTAGAAGGAGCAGGAGGAGAGTGGGAGTTATCGAGATGCTCAAGGGGGTTTGCTTGCCTGATAGATCCACGAAGAAGTACTGCTCCTCAAACAGGTACTCGGGACACCTTCGGAGTAGAACCTATCGAGAAGGGACGGTGCCGGCAATCAATAAACAATCATATGAAACAATATGATGCATGAAGATGACATTTCAAAGATGCTATGATTTGCCCTAATGCATCTAGCATCAATTTGGTTGAAGTCCATATGAACCAAGGGTTCATATGCAAACCCCAAATTAAGTATATAACATGCCATTATTACGTTTTCACTTATACAGCAAGTATAAGTTGGTTTTTCATGCATGAAACTGGCATAAATGGATTCCTTGCATTTTTCTGATAATTTTTCATATATAATTTATTTGATTTGGAGTTACGGTTGAATTACTATGAATTTTAGAAGTTTTAACTATTTTCTGGAATTCTCTGAATTATTTAAAATCCAAAAATCAATTACTGCGTCAGCATGACATCACAGAGGCGTCAGCAGGGCTGACCAGGTCAAACCTAACGTGTGGGGGCCACACGTCAGTGACACTGGGGTTAACCTCGGGTCAAACCCGCACTGACCAGGGTTTGACTTGGCTCTGGGGCCCACTGTCAGTCTCAGGGGGAGGGGGATTAGGCTGTGGGATTAGCGCTAATTAAGCCGCCACGTCAGCCTCGCCGGAGTTCGGCCGGCGACGACCAAAACCGCGGCGGACGCTCGCCGGAAACGCTGCTCCGGCGTCCATTCGACGCGCGCATGGGTGCTGAGGGTGGCTGGCGCTCGCGCGCATCTAACAGAGCAGGTTGGAGGCCGTGGGGTGGACGGAGCTCACTGGAGCAGGGCTCGCGGCGGCGAGCGGAGCTCGGCTATGCGCGGGCGGGGTGCTGCAGCTCGAGGCGAGCGAACGGGGGGTGCTAGGCAGCACCTAAAGGGCAACAGGAGCCCGCCGGAGCAACTAGCAGGAGCGGAGGGGCTCAGGGGTACGAAGCTCGCCGGCCATGGCGGACGGCGGCTTCAGGTGCTCGCAGGGCAGCGGCTACGGGGCGTGCGTGAAGAAAAAGGTGGAGGGGAGCGATTCAGTGGCTCACGGCGAGTCTTCCGGTGCAGACGGCGGGGCCGGGGAGGTGTCGGAGCGAGCGGGGCGACGAGGAGGATCTCCGGCGGCCAGCGATGGAAACAAAGACGGTGGCATCGATGCAGAGCTTCCCGGGTCGCCTGGCTCGTTGAGGACGTAGCAGGCGGCGAGGCGGAGCTCTGGGGCACGTCTGAGAGGCGAAGGGAAGGCAGTGGTCGCGGTGGCGCACGACGATGCTCTCCGATGCGCTCAGAACAGAGGGGGAGAGCGAGACAAAGGAGAGGAGAGGCATGGGGGAGAGTGAGAGGGGGTCGGGGCTTGCGTGGCGTCTCCATAGAAGGCCAGGGCGTCGACGGGGAGCGGCAAGCAGGAGCTGGCGAGGCGCGTGGCCAGCGCGCGGCGAGCACGCGCTCGTCCTTCTGTCCGGGGAGGAAGACGACAGCGAGGCTGCGGTGGTGGGTTGGGCCTAGCTGGGCCGGTCCTGTTGGGCCACCAGGTAAGCGCCAGGTAAGTGTTTTCTTATTTCCTGTTTTCTTTTTCTATCTTCTGTTTTGTATCTAAATGAAATGTTAAAACATTTCCATAAATGCTAAAAATATTTGTGGCATCTAGATATAATATTCCAGAGGCCCTCACCAATTCCCAACATTTTTGGAGCCATTAAAATATTTATATAATTTAAACAGCTCCAAATCAAATATTTATGCATTGATTCAAAAATCCAAAATGTGTAGCAAAAATGTGCATCACCTCTGGTTGTTGTTCCCAACATTATCCAAAGACCATGAACATTTTTGAAAAGCATTTTGGGTTCATTGAAATTCCATTTTCAATTTGAACCTATTTGAATTTGTTTTGGTGCTAGGGTTTGAAACATCCCCATTTCAACTTCATTTGAAATTTAAACATGATGCACAAGCAAGCCTAGGTCATACCAGAACTAGGGATGTGACAACTTGTTTGGCACACCACCTCTCTTGGTTAATGGAACCATGTTAACTTTGGAACGTGTTATGCAAAAGCTCGAAATTATTGAAAATAAAGTTGCCACTGTGGAATTGATTGAGAATTTGGATAAAAATATCCACAACCAAATTACCCAATATGTATCTAAGGTAGGAGTTACTCTAAAAAGTTTTAAAGAAAAAGAACCCATAGTTAATGAAAGAATAGACCAAGATTCCACTAGAATTGATAAACCTGAGGGTATTATTACCAACTTATTAGGGTTCGCTTTTTCTGCCGTAAGGAATACTCCAAATCCTCCTACCACCAAAGTTGACAAATTAATGTATGTTTCTAAAAATAAGGGTGAAACTTCTAGTAAGGAAAATGCGGATCTCAAATCCATAGGTGTTCACCCCAACTTTCTCGCTATCATTAAGGAACCTTTTACTACAAATGATTTTCTTGATTTCTTGCCTAGGAGTTTAATCATTAATATAAATAAGGAAACTCCTAAAGGTTATAAGTGTTCTATTGAAGAATGGAATGCCAAAGATGGTAATACCTAGATCTATCCTTGCTTTTATGCCTAGCTAGGGGCGTTAAACGATAGCGCTTGTTGGGAGGCAACCCAATTTTATTTTTGTTTCTTGCTTTTTGAATCTGTTTAGTAATAAATAATTCATCTAGCCTATGTTTAGATGTGGTTTTATGATTTTAATTAGTGTTTGTGCCAAGTAGAACCTTTGGGAAGACTTGGGGAAAGTCTTTGCGATCTTGCTGTAAAAAACAGAAAATTTAGTGCTCACGAGATTTGCTGCCATTTTTTACTGGAGAGTGATATTTAGTTAATTCTTTTTTAAGATGATTAATAGATAAATTCCTCATGTCTAGAAATTTATTTTAGAATTTTTGGGGTTCCATAAGTATTCTAAACCTACAGATTACTATAGACTGTTCTGTTTTTGACAGATTCTATTTCTCGTGTGTTGTTTGCTTATTTTGATGAATCTATGGCTAGTAATGGAGTTTATGAACCATAGAAAAGTTGGAATACAGTAGGTTTAACGCCAATATAAATAAAGAATGAGTTAATTACAGTACCTTGAAGTGGTGTTTTGTTTTCTTTCGCTAACGGAGCTCACGAGATTTTCTGTTAAGTTTTGTGTTGTGAAGTTTTCAAGTTTTGGGTAAAGATTTGATGGATTATGGAACAAGGAGTGGCAAGAGCCTAAGATTGGGGATGCCCAAGGCACCCCAAGGTAAAATCCAAGGACAACCAAAAGCCTAAGCTTGGGGATGCCCCGGAAGGCATCCCCTCTTTCGTCTTCGTCCATCGGTAACTTTACTTGGAGCTATATTTTTATTCACCACATGATATGTGTTTTGCTTGGAGCATCTTGTATGATTTGAGTCTTTGTTTTTTAGTTTACCACAATCATCCTTGCTGTAAACACCTTTTGAGAGAGACACACATGAATCGGAATTCATTAGAATACTCTATGTGCTTCACTTATATCTTTTGAGTTAGATAATTTTGCTCTAGTGCTTCGCTTATATATTTTAGAGCACAGCGGTGGTTCTATTTTATAGAAATAATTGATCTATCATGATTCACTTATATTATTTTGAGAGTCCTTTAGAACATCATGGTAATTTGCTTTGGTTATAAAATTAGTCCTAATATGATAGGCATCCAAGATTAAAACCTGAAAGTGCATTAAAAACTAAGAGAAGTTTGATACTTGATAGTTGTTTTGAGATATAAAGGTGGTAATATTAGAGGTGTGCTAGTTGGGTAATTGTGAAATTGAGAAATACTTGTGTTGAAGTTTGCGAGTCCCGTAGCATGCACATATGGTAAACGTTGTGTGACAAATTTGAAGCATGAGGTGTTCTTTGATTGCTTTCCTTATGAGTGGCGGTCGGGGACGAGCGATGGTCTTTTCCTACCAATCTATCCCCCTAGGAGCATGCGCGTAGTGCTTGGTTTTGATGACTTGTAGATTTTTGCAATAAGTATGTGAGTCCTTTATGACTAATGTTGAGTCCATGGATTATACGCACTCTCACCCTTCCATCATTGCTAGCCTCTTCGGTACCGTGCATTGCCCTTTCTCACCTTGAGAGTTAGTGCAAACTTCGCCGGTGCATCCAAACCCCGTGATATGATATGCTCTATCACACATAAGCCTCCTTATATCTTCCTCAAAACAGCCACCATACCTACCTATTATGGCATTTCCATAGCCATTCCGAGATATATTGCCATGCAACTTTCCACCGTTCCGTTTATTATGACACGCATCATCATTGTCATATTGCCTTGCATGATCATGTAGTTGACATCGTATTTGTGGCAAAGCCACCATGCTTAATTTTTCATACATGTCACTCTTGATTCATCGCATTTCCCGGTACACCACCGGAGGCATTCACAAAGAGTCATATTTTGTTCTAAGTATCGAGTTGTAATTCTTGAGTTGTAAGTAAATAAAAGTGTGATGATCATCATTAGAGCATTGTACCATGTGAGGAAAGGATGATGGAGACTATGATTCCCCCAAAAGTCGGGATGAGACTCCGGACGAATAAAAAAAGAGGCCAAGAAAAAAAAGAAAAAAAAGAGAAGGCCCAAATATAAAAAAATGAGAGAAAAAGAGAGAAGGGACAATGTTACTATCCTTTTTCCACACTTGTGCTTCAAAGTAGCACCATGATCTTCATGATAGAGCCTCTTATTTTGTCACTTTCATATACTAGTGGGAATTTTTCATTATAGAACTTGGCTTGTATATTCCAATGATGGGCTTCCTCAAATGCCCTAGGTCTTCGTGAGCAAGCAAGTTGGATGCACACCCACTTAGTTTCTTTGATGAGCTTTCATATATTTATAGCTCTAGTGCATTCGTTGCATGGCAATCCGTACTCCTTGCATTGACATCAATCGGTGGGCATCTCCATAGCCCATTGATTAGCCGCGTTAATGTGAGATTTTCTCATTTTTTGTCTTCTCACACAACCTCAATCATTATATTGTATTCCACCCATAGTGCTATGTCCATGGCTCGCGCTCATATATTGCGTAAAAGTTGAAAGAGTTTGAAAAGGCTAAGTATGAAACAATTGCTTGGCTTGTCATCGGGGTTGTGCATGATGAGAGCATTTTGTGTGACGAAAATGAAGCATGGCCAAACTATATGATTTTGTAGGGATAAGCTTTCTTTGGCTATGTTATTTTGATAAGACATAATTGCTTGGTTAGCATGCTTGAAGTATTATTATTTTTATGTCAACATTAAACTTTTATCTTGAATCTTTCGGATCTGAACATTCATGCCACAATAAAGAAAATTACATTGAAGAATATGCTAGAAAGCATTCCACATCAAAAATTCTGTTTTTTTACCATTTACCTACTCGAGGATGAGCAGGAATTAAGCTTGGGGATGCTTGGTACGTCTGATAACCCACAAGTATAGGGGATCACAACAGTTTTCGAAGGTAGAGTATTCAACCCAAATTTATCGAGTCGACACAAGGGGAGCCAAAGAATATTCTCAAGTATTAGCAGCTGAGTTGTGAATTCAACCACACCTGGAAACTTAATATCTACAGCAAAGTGTTTAGTAGCAAAGTAATATGATAATAGTGGTAATGGTAGCAAAAGTAATATTTATGGGTTTTGTAGTGATTGTAACAATAGCAACGGAAAAGTAAATAAGCGAAGAACAATATATGAAAAGCTTGTAGGCATTGGATTAGTGATGGAGAATTATGTCGGATGCGATTGATCATGCAACAGTTATAACATAGGGTGACACAGAACTAGCTCCAGTTCATCAATGTAATGTAGGCATGTATTCCGAATATAGTCATACGTGCTTATGGAAAAGAACTTGCATGACATCTTTTGTCCTACCCTCCTGTGGTAGCGGGGTCCTATTGGAAACTAAGGGATATTAGGGCCTCCTTTTAATAGAGTATTGGACCAAAGCATTAACACATAGTGAATACATGAACTCCTCAAACTACGGTCATCACCGGTAATGATCCCGATTATTGTCACTTCGGGGTTAACGGATCATAACACATAATAGGTGACTATAGACTTGCAAGATAGGATCAAGAACTCTCATATATTGATGAAAACATAATAGGTTCAGATCTGAAATCATGGCACTCGGGCCCTAGTGACAAGCATTAAGCATAGCAAAGTCATAGCAACATCAATCTCAGAACATAGTGGATACTAGGGATCAAACCCTAACAAAACTAACTCGATTACATGATAAATCTTATCCAACCCATCACCATCCAGCAAGCCTACGATGGAATTACTCACGCACGGCGGTGAGCATCATGAAATTGGTGATGGAGGAAGGTTGATGATGACGATGGCGACAGATTCCCCTCTCCGGAGCCCCGAACGGACTCCAGATCAGCCCTCCCAAGAAGGTTTAGGGCTTGGCGGTGGCTCCGTATCGTAAAACACGATGAATCCTTCTCTCTGATTTTTTCTCCCCAAACACGAATATATGGAGTTGGAGTTGAGGCCGGTGGAGCATTAGGGGGCCCACGAGGCAGGGGCGCGCCCAGGGGGGGTAGGCGCGCCCCCACCCTCGTGGACAGGGTGTGGGCCCCCTGACGTGGATTCTTCTTCTAGTATTTTTTATACATTCCAAAAATAATCTCCTTTGATTTTAAGGTCATTCTGAGAACTTTTATTTTTGCACAAAAATAACACCATGGCAATTCTGTTGAAAACAGCGTCAGTCCGGGTTAGTTCCATTCAAATCATGCAAGTTAGAGTCCAAAACAAGGGCAAAAGTGTTTGGGAAAGTAGATACGACGGAGACGTATCAACTCCCCCAAGCTTAAACCTTTGCTTGTCCTCAAGCAATTCAGTTGATAAACTGAAAGTGATAAAGAAAAACTTTTACAAACTCTGTTTGCTCTTGTTGTTGTAAATATGTAAAGCCAGTGTTCAAGTTTTAAGCAAAGATTATGAACTAACCATATTAACAATAATATTTAGGTCTCATGTTTACTCATATCAATGGCATAATCAGCTAGCGAGCAATAATAACAAATCTCGGATGACAACACTTTCTCAAAACAATCATGATATTATATAACAAGATGGTATCTCGCTAGACCTTTCTGAGACTGCAAAACATAAATGCAGAGCACCTTTAAAAATAAAGGACTGACTAGACACTGTAATTCATGGTAAAAGAGATCCAGTCACGGTCATACTCAATGTAAACTAACAGTAATGGATGCAAATGACAGCGGTGCTCTCCAACTAGTGCTTTTTAATAAGAGGATGATGACTCAACATAAAAGTAAATGGATAGGCCCTTCGCTGAGGGAAGCATGGATTTGTAGAGGTGCCAGAGCTTGGTTTTGAAATAGATATGAATAATATTTTGAGCGGTATACTTTCATTGTCAACATAACAACTGAGAGATCTCGATATATTCCATGCTACACACATTATAGGCGGTTCCCAAGTAGAATGGTAAAGTTTATACTCCCCCACCACCAACAAGCATCAATCCATGGCTTGCCCGAAACAACGGGTGCCTCCAACTAAGAACAATCCCGGGGGAGTTTTGTTTGCAATTATTTTGATTTGATTTGCTTAAAGCATGGGACTGGGCATCCCGGTGACCAGCCATTTTCTCGTGAGTGAGGAGCAGACTCCACTCCTCTTGAGAATAACCCGCCTAGCATGGAGGATACAGACAACCCTAGTTGATACATGAGCTATTCGAGCATACAAAACAGAATGTTTATTTGAAGGTTTAGAGTTTGGCACATACAAATTTACTTGGAACGACAGGTAGATACCGTATATAGGTAGGTATGGTGGACTCATATGGAACAACTTTGGGGTTTATGAAGTTGGATGCACAAGCAGTATTCCCGCTTAGTACAAGTGAAGGCTAGAAAAAGACTGGGAAGCGACCAGCTAGAGAGCGAGAACAGTCATGAACATGCATTAGAATTAATCAACACCGAATGCAAGCATGAGTAGGACATAATTCACCATGAACATAAATATCATAGAGGCTATGTTGATTTTGTTTCAACTACATGCGTGAACATGTGCCAAGTCAAGCCACTCGAATCGTTCAAAGGAGGATACCACCCTATCATACCACATCACAACCATTTTAATAGCATGTTGGCACACAAGGCAAACCATTATAAGCTCCTAGCTAATTAAGCATGGCATAAGCAACTACAATATCTAATTGTCATTGCAAATATGTTTCTTTCATAATAGGATGAATCAGGAATGATGAACTAATCATATTTACAAAAATAAGAGAGGTCGAGTTCATACCAGCTTTTCTCATCTCAATAAGTTCATCATATAATCATCATTATTGCCTTTCACTTGCACGACCAAATAGTGTGGATAATAATAAGAGTGTACGTGCATTGGACTAAGTAGGAATCTGCAAGCATTCAATTCAAGAGAGAAGACAAGATAATATGGGATCTTTGTTAGATCAACAATAATGCATATGATAGCCACTCAACATTTTCATTATGGTATTCTCCTCTCGACCCCAAAGGAAAGAAAAGAAACAACATTATTTACATGGGTGTCGTGGATTTGTCACGGCAGATGTCCAGGTGTGAGGACTTAGTCGTGAGGCCAACGCATCTATGTGGTAGCTTGAGAGGGGTTGAGCGGAATCGAGAGACGGAACGTAAGACAAGGGTTTAGACAGCTTCGGGCCCCGGGAAACATCATCCGGTAACAACCCTATGTGCTGTTTGAGGCTATGTCTCATTATGATCATGAGGAAGTCGCCGTAAACCGGCTCTCCCAGTTAACCCTAACCCTTAAGATTGTTTCTCCTTACTTGTCCCTCTTTGGGGAGCCCTGCCCCTCCTTATATATGTTGAAGGGGCGGGTTACATGTAGAGTCCAACTCGGACTTAAGACTTAACTATTATGACTTCTCTTCTTGGGCTTCATAACATCTCGGGCTTCATAACTCATGGCAACCCAGTTACCACTGCCTGCCGGGAGTTAACTGGTGCCGGTTTAAGATAGTTTGCCGGGAGTTAACTGGTGCCGGTTTAAGAATGTCTATTGAGTTATCATCTGACTTAACTCCTGTCTTAACTGTCAGCCAGTTTAATAACCTGCCGGTTTACCGTCTGAGTTAACTGCCTGTTTTACCTGTCTGTCTTAACTGTCAGCCAGTTTAACAACCTGCCGGTTTACCGTCTGACTTAACACAACCGGTTTACCACCTGCCTTAACACCTGCCGGTTTACTAATTAAGTCCCAGCCGGGTTATAACTCCGGCCGGATCATATCGCGGGGTATATCCCCGACATTAGCCCCTAGTTTAATTTGGATTTATCCATGTTAAACTGATCTTGATTATCCTTAAGTCCTTGTCACTTCCTTCTTCATAAATCCGAGTCAATAGACCAACTTCATAATCAATTTGCTGACATTGGTTTGTCACAGAGAAATATTCTGAAGAATAACTCCTTTGACTTCAGCTCCCAATGCTTAACAAAAATATTGGCCTTTGAAATACTCATTTGATCTTCAGCCGGTTTAAGAATGTAGAACTTGCCGGTTTAAGAATGTAAAACTTTACCGGTTTACCATTGCCAAAATTGCCGGTTTAAGAATATTGATGGCACCGGATCAGAACTGTTTGTTAACATCAGTTTTGAAAATATACCTCTTATATGCCTATCACTTGTAGCCCCCAAGTCTTAAGAAGGTAGCATAGCAACAGCATAAGACTTGCTTCAATATGAATGTCACAAGCTTGAAGAAATCCAGTTTGTTCATCTCAATCACCAGTCAGAACTGAGTATTCCACATATATAGCCCCCAAGTGCCGGGTTGTTCTGCTTGTAGCAACTTGGGACTTGTAATTGCCTGATGCCCATAAAAACTTCAACCAGTGTAGCCCTCAAGGGCCGGGTCATTATGCAATAAGGAGCAGGGACTTTATATATATGCTCATGTAGACTTGAACAACAACGTGTAGCCCCCAAGGGCCGGCTTAGTAAGCTAATATTGAGCTGGGACTTTATATATACTTCATTGAGAATAACATTATATAATGTAACCCCCCTCATGGGGCTTGAACCCACGTCCACAAGGTTGAGAGCTTTGTGCTTTACCAACTGAGCAGTGGATCCTTCAATAATAGATGAAAATTTGTGTACCTTGAATTGTTGACAGGAGCAATTGGTAGCCCCCAAGGGCCGGCTCATTATGATGTGATGAGTCGGGTCCTCAATAAGTGAGCAAACAATGACTTTGCATTAGCCCCCAAGTGTCATGGTGCATGCTTGCAGCGACATGAGACTTGTGTATTTGATGTAATCCCAACTTGAATAATGTAGCCCCCAAGTGCTGGGTCGTAAGCCTGCAGCGACTCGGGACTATTCATTCCATTGCAGAATAAATCATATCCATTGATAAAATAATAGTCATTGCGCTAAAGCGACTTTGAAAACCTCAGTCATAATATTGGTTATTGATAACCATAAGAAAACATTCAGCCATGTTGGCTATTAAAGATTTTGAATAATATAACCTGGTTTGAAAACTGATTTCTGTCATATAAACCGATATATCCATGCACATATGATACATGCTATGATGATGTAATGATGATGTATGATGTAATATATGATGATGTATATGTATGATCAAGAGGGTTTAAGCTATGGTTCGGATACGACCAGAGCCCCCATGTAGTCATAATTATGGCATTGTGCCGATCAAGAGGTGTAGCTATGGTTCGAATACAACCAAGCCCCCAAGTTATTTCCCTAGTGCCCTTATGTTTATCAAGAGGTGTAACTATGGTTCAAACCCATAGCCCCCAAGTGATTTTCCTGGTGGCCTTATGCCTATCAAGAGGTGTAGCTATGGTTTGGATACGACCAAGCCCCCAAGTGATTTCCCTAGTGCCCTTATGCTAATCAAGAGGGTATAAGCTATGGTTCGGATACGACCAGAGCCCCAAAGTGATTTCCCTGGTGGCTTTTAGCCTATCAAGAGGTGTGACTATGGTTCAAACATAGCCCCCAAGTGATATTGTGAGCTGTGCTCAAGGGATACCCATGTTTGAGCTGTGCTGTGCAGCAGACTCTCTTTGGCCCCTTATGATAATATTGGCTTGATAGCCGGATTACCGAAGTAACCAGAGCTGTGCTCTTATGATAATATTGGCTTGATAGCCGGATCAAGAGGGTAGTAAGACTACGTTCTCTTTGGTGAATACACCTATGTTTGAACAGGAAGCCCCAAATGATATTGTGAGCTGTGCTCAAGGGGTACCTATGTTTGAGCTGTGCTTTTGCAACAGACTCTCTTTGGTCCCTTTAATTTTTCCCTAAAACTCGAACTTGCGAGAGATTATTCTTTTTGAACCGGAAATTCTTAAACCGGATACTGAGAACTTCAAAGCTTTGTGGGAGATAGCATTCCCTTGAACCGGATTTTAAACCGGAATCTTCATTTTCAGCCGGAAATTTTCTGACGGCCTTTAAGCTCGAACTTGCGAGAAGTTAATTCTTTGTTGAACCGAACATTTTTAAACCGGATTTGAACCTGATACTAAGGGCTTCAGCACTGTGTGGGAAACGGGATTTCCCTTAAACCGGACTATAAATCGGTAGCATCATTGTGAGCCAGAATATTTCTGATGGCCTTTAAATTTTCATGAACATAATAGTAGCCTTCGGGACCGTGTTTCCCTTCAACATCCCGGGGCACTTGAATTTGCTAACACTGGCAAGACTTGCTATGTCTTATCATCATAACCCCCGAGTTTTAGGATGACTCAAGGAGTTGTCTTGAGATTCTCCGTACTTGACCATAGTAGAAGGTATATGTCATCGGTGTTAATAACGCGATGTAAATCCACAGAAGGTTGAGGTGACTGCGGTGGGTTATAAATGATCCCGTATGAGCCGTGTCAGCAACTCGGCCAATGGTTCCTTCCAACTGGCTGTTTGAAGTTGACCAAACTGTAGTGGCAGCGATTTGTGCGCATGTCCATTGATCCATCCAGTGCAAACGTCAGCTGAATGATAATCTGCCTCCAATGTATTGGAAGAAAAACCGGGCTACCCAAGCCGTGACTTGCTCATACTCAATAAATAGCTCATGCAAACAGGTGCGGCTCGGTGTGTTGATGTAGACCGGGCCGCAAAGGTGGTAGCATAAGCACTTCTTTTGAGCACGGCGGCATGGATAAATATTAGTGAAAAATGATGATGCTATGCACTCCATATCCGCGATATAACTCCACTTCGGTGGTGAATAATTGTCCTGATGTATTTGGTTGACAGATGATCTTGTCGTCTCTGCCATGATCATGGAACAAAAGATATTAAAAGAAGGACAATTGTTCTCGAAGGAACTTAAAATATATTGAGAAAATAAATAAGGCGGATAGCACCTGATCTTTTCTTGGGACGTCGCGCCAGTCATGTCCGTCGTCGGTTTTCAATTGATCTGAATTATACTGCTTCCATGATTTTTTTGTCTTGACGTAATGATAAATCAGCAGTATTATGCTTTTAGTCTTTTGAGATGTAATCCAGCAGCTGTATCTCGATAGACCGCGCACAGTGTAGGAGTAGTATGTAACGGCAGACAAGCATACGCAACAGTGAGTACTTATACAGTAAGAACAATTCCTAGCAGATTGCCAGATTTCTTCTTGCTTCAACTGACTTTTGACTTTGATTTGCTGTGAATTTAATAGTGGTACTTGCTTGCTGGGACCCCTGTTCCATTATTGTAAGCATATTGGTTTTGGAACCGTCATGCATGCATGCGTTCCCCAGGATTACCCTCCGGGCCTTGCATACCTTGAAACCATCGATGTTGTAGTAATTGAAACCAAAAAACCGTCGCAACCCACATGTGTCTGGATGTCATACTTTCAGGTGAGGTGGGTCGAGCGCGACGCAGCGGGTCAAGCGCCGGGTTGTCAGCAGCATCTTGGCGGTTCACAGCGTTGGGCGGTTTAGAAGTAGAAGCGGCCGGTCCAACTTGACTCAATGGTTGCGGGGGTAGCTTCCAGCGGAAGTAGCACATGCGAGCTGAGGCACCGGTGGGTTTGTAAGTAATTACGCAGTCTGAAGCGAAGCAAAGCAGGGAGGCAAGCCAGCCCAAGGTACTCAGCAGCTGGCAAAGCAGTGATGGTATAGAAGCAACAAAGGGTGGCGACTCGGCAAACGGCACCGGCGACTCATGGCACCGGCGGTTTAAAAGCAGGGGCGTCACAAGGCCATGGCGCCTATAGTGGAGGCGAAGCAAACCTGCGGCAGTGCGGACAGGCGTAAAGCGGCGGCTCAACCCGCCGGCAACTTAAAGCGGCGGGGCGCGCGTAGACGGCTCACGGCGCGGCCGCAACCTCAACAGCAGATACGAGGCGGGCCGCATAGCTCTGGTGACTCAAGGAAGCAGCGCTTTGAAGCGGCTTCAATCCCGGCGACCCAAAACAGCGGCTCAGCGTGGCCATCCCGAGGTAGAGTGAAGCGGGCCGGTTCATCGAGAATGCCGAGGCGAAGGAAGGCTGCGGGTATGGTAGAGGCGGGCTGCCGGCTCGACGGGCGGCCCGGATCCCGGTGACTTGAAGACCCGGGTGTGCCTCTCAGCGGCGGCGGCAGCAGGTGCTCAAGGCGAACGCGCCACGGGAGCAGAGTCGAGGATGGCAGGCTTGAGGCAAGCACGTCGTTGCCGCAGAGTTGAGGCGGAGGGCGGCTCGGACGGTAGTTGATGCAGGTCGGTGAAGGCGCAAGGGAGCCGTTGACTTCAGCGGAAATAAGTCCACGGCGACAGCTTGATAAGGTGCAAAGCGGCAGTTCAACGGAACCCAATAGAGGTGAGCTCAGCGGACTCTGTGGTGATGGCAACTTGGGGCCGCGGCCATGGAGGCAAGCAGAGGTGTGCTCGGCGGTGACAGGCGGCTCTCTGCCGAGAGACGAGGCCGCAGGCGGCTTGGTAGAGCCGGCGGTTCAGAGGCGGACGTTTGTGATCACGCGGTAGAGTGGTGAGGCAAGCCCGCGGCGGCGGAGGTTGGTGACAGCAGAAGCGGCGGCGGCTGATGGCAACGGAGGCCTAGTCCACGTCCATGCCTGGGTCATATCCGCCTTACTTTGAATGATAACAAACCGGCGGCGAGGTGTACCCCGCCGATGTGGGTGGCTCAATAGCAGCTGAGGTGGCGACTTGTGGTTGTGGCTCGGGACGGAGGCGGATGCAGGGTGAGGCGCGGCGGCCTGAGGCAGAGGCGGATCCGGCGCGGTTGTGGCCTTATCCACGTCCGGGTCGTTGGCACTCCTTTTATTTTTTATTACGCTTGAGCAATCCGGTTTAGATCCGTTTATTCTTCTATGTATAGCAACCTTTACCAGCAGTAATATGCCTCGGTGAACGCGACATCTGATGGAAAAAACAAAGACCGGACTAATACTCTGTACTAGTGCCTCCACATGTCATAGTGGATAATGGTGCAGCAGTTGATGACTTGATTTTTGTCTTCACGCACAAAGCGGCAGATTGATGTTTGCCTCGAGACTTGATTCCCTCGTGAGTGGCAGCCACTATGGATG
Organism: Triticum urartu; assembly: GCF_003073215.2. Classification (NCBI taxonomy): domain Eukaryota; kingdom Viridiplantae; phylum Streptophyta; class Magnoliopsida; order Poales; family Poaceae; genus Triticum; species Triticum urartu. The sequence continues at coordinate 548,816,058 of NC_053024.1, read as the reverse complement.
ATATGTATAGAATGAGGGTAGTTGCAACGCGGCGGAACAACAAGGATGGGTGATAAATCGACTGTGGCAACTCAACGGAATTTGTAGTCGGACGGATCACTTGAACTCCAGTTGGCCTCGGAGTAGTAACATAGCAGACAAATCACCTCGTGCAGCTGGGACTTAGCGGATTGAGACGATGTGACGGCATCGCAAACAGCCTTTCAAACCGGCTCTTTTTCATTCGGAAAATTGCGAGCTCTTCGATCCCTAGGAAAGATCCCTCCAAGAACTCAACACCACCCTGCGCAGGCCCCACGGTGGGCGCCAACTGTCATGGATTTGTCACAGCAGATGTCCTAGTGTGAGGACTTAGTCGTGAGGCCAACGCATCTATGTGGTAGCTTGAGAGGGGTTGAGCGGAATCGAGAGACGCAACATAAGACAAGGGTTTAGACAGCTTCGGGCCCCGGGAAACATCATCCGGTAACAACCCTACGTGCTGTTTGAGGCTATGTCTCATTATGATCATGAGGAAGTCGCCGTAAACTGGCTCTCCCAGTTAACCCTAACCCTTAAGATTGTTTCTCCTTACTTGTCCCTCTTTGGGGAGCCCTGCCCCTCCTTATATATGTTGAAGGGGCGGGTTACATGTAGAGTCCAACTCGGACTTAAGACTTAACTATTGTGACTTCTCTTCTTGGGATTCTTAACATCTTGGGCTTCATAACGTCTCGGGCTTCATAACTCCTGGAAACCCAGTTACCACTTCCTGCCGGGAGTTAACTGGTGCCGGTTTAAGATAGTCTGCCGGGAGTTAACTAGTGCCGGTTTAAGATGGTCTGCCGTTTTAAGAATGTCTGCTGAGTTATCATCTGACTTAACTCCTGTCTTAACTGTCAGCCGGTTTAACAACCTGCCGGTTTACCATCTGAGTTAACTGTCTGTCTTAACTGTCAACCGGTTTAACAACCTGCCGGTTTACCGTCTGACTTAACACAATCGGTTTACCACCTGCCTTAACACCCGCCAGTTTACTAATTCCCAGCCGGGTTATAACTCCGGCCGGATCATACCGCGGGGTATATCCCCAACAACGGGAAAGCTCCCAACAAGCAAAAGAAGAACGAGAAATCTTTTTGGGTTTTCTTTTTAATTACTACTACTACAAGCATGGAAAGTAAACTAACTAAAAGCTACAACTAATTTTTTTGTTTTTCTTAAGGTTTATTAAGGCACACAAGAAGAAATCTAAAAAGGAAATAAACTATCATGGATGATACAGTGAAAAAGTATGAGCACCGACAACTAGCATGAGTGTGTGAACAAGAATGTAATGTCGGTGAGAAATACGTACTCCCCCAAGCTTAGGCTTTTAGCCTAAGTTGGTCTATGCCCATGGATGGCCTGGCGGATATCCGAAGTTGAAGCTGGGGTCGGACTGAGATGCGTCAGCTATTGCTTGACGAGCTGCAGCTTGGAGGCGAGCTACCTCCGTCCTCCTCTCGTACTCGGTTGCCTCCTCCCTAGTTATAACATATCTCCCTTTTGCTTGAAAGTCAAAGAAGGCAGGAGCAGGGAGAGCGACGTGATAGGTGCGTCCTCTGTCAAAGATTAGTCGTAACTGGAGGAACTGATTGTTCCTCTCAACAAACTGATGACGAACCATGGCATTATAATCTAAATAAGCAGGAGGTAACTCAATATCATCTCCACATATGGGTATCTCAAGAAAAATCAGCTAAACGGGTTGCGTAAATTCCACCAAAGAAATCTCCATTAATTTTGTTATTATGCAACCTACGTGCAACAATGGCCCCCAAGTTATATTGTCTATCTCCTAATACAACACTCTTGAGAACACTAAGATCTGGCACACACATGTGACATGCCTCATCCTTACCATTTATGCATCTACCTATAAATAGAGCAAAATAATGTATAGCAGGAAAATGAATGCTCCATATGGTAGCTTGCGTGATTTCCCTAGATCCCCCCACAGTTATACTAGCAAGAAAGTCTCTATATTCAGATTTGTGAGGTTCACTAACATTACCCCACTGTGGGAGTTTACAAGCAGTGTTAAAATCTTCTAAGCCCATGGTATAAGATTTATCATAAAGATCAAACATGAAAGTTTGAGAATTGTGTGATGATGAAAATTCAAACATTCTCACAAAGGAATCAGTGAGGTAGTGGTACTGACGACACTTATCTGCCATGAAGCTCTCAAGGTCGGCATTACGCACATATGCTTCAAATTCCTCCTTGATTCCTGCTCGAACAATGAAGTCCTCTGACGACCATTCACAAGGCTGCACTTGAGCATCCCTTGGTGGTTCATTGTCCGGCTCGTGTATTGCGGGCCTGGGTCCTTTCTTCCTTGAGGAACCACCTTGGTACATTTTTCTAAACATATTTCTTCCTTTGAAAAATTTCTGAAATTTTTAGTAACTTAAAAATAAAAGTGAACCGAACTCAACAAAATTGATAGCAACTATTCCTACAAGTGCCTAGAGGCCATATCATGCATTAAAACTACTTTTGACCACATAAATTTGACATGCAAGCTCAAGAACAAGGTCACCTAAGCAGCAAAAATTTGCAATAAATAAAGCACTAGAACAAAAACTAATTGGACCATTGGAGGAGTCACATACCAAAGAACAATCCCCCAAAGCAGTTTTGTGAATGGAGCTTTGAGCTAGGAGATCGAAAATGGCAGCAAGATGAGCTAGAACTCGTGCTTGAGCTGGTTGGTGATTTTTTTGGGAGGAAGGAGTGTGTGGTGGCTGGAATAAGTGGAGGGGACCCATGTGGGGTCCACGAGGCAGGGCGCACGCCCAGGGGGTAGGGCGTGCCCTGGACCCTCATGGCCAGGTGCTGGCTCCCCCTGATGTGTTCTCAGTGCCAGATATTCTCAAATATTCTAGAAAAAATCATATTTAATTTTTAGGGCATTTGGAGAACTTTTATTTTCGGGGTATTTTTTTATTGCATGGATAATTCAGAAAACAGACAGAAAAAAATACTATTTTTGCTTTATTTAATATAAATAATAGAAAGTAAAAAGAGGGTACAGAGAGTTGTGTTTTCTAAATTCATCCATCTCATACTCATCAAAAGGAATCCACTAACAAGGTTGATCAGGTCTTGTTAACAAACTCATTTCGAATAACATGAAACCGGAGAATTTTCGAATAACACTAGGTTACCTCAACGGGGATATGCATGTCCCCAACAATAAGAATATCATATTTCTTCTTGACACTAGGAAGAGGAAATTCAAAACCTCCAATAGTGATTGTTGAAAATTTTCCAATAGATTGATACTGTGGACTTGAGGTTGTTTCCTCGGAAAGTGTACCGTATGCTCATTACCATTAACATGAAAAGTGACATTGCCTTTGGTGCAATCAATAACAGCCCCTTCAGTATTCAAAAAGGGTCTTCCAAGAATAATAGAAATACTATCGTCCTCGGGAATATCAAGAATAACAAAGTCTGTTAAAATAGTAACATTTGCAACCACAACAGGCACATCCTCACAAATACCGACAGGTATAGCAGTTGATTTGTCAGCCATTTGCAAAGATATTTTAGTAGGTGTCAACTTATTCAAATCAATTCTACGATATAAAGAGAGAGGCATAACACTAACACCGGCTCCAAGATCACATAAAGCAGTTTTAACATAGTTTCTTTTAATGGAGAATGGTATAGTTGGTACTCTGGGATCTCCAAGTTTCTTTGGTATTCCCCCCTTGAAAGTATAATTAGGAAGCATGGTGGAAATTTCAACTTCTGGTATCTTTATTTTATTAGTAACAATATCTTTCATGTACTTAGCATAAGGATTCATTTTAAGCATATCAGTCAAACGCATACGCAAAAAGATAGGTCTAGTCATTTCAGCAAAGCGCTCAAAATCATCATCATCCTTTTTCTTGGATGGTTTAGGAGGAAAAGGCATGGGTTTCTGAACCCATGGTTCTCTTTCTTTACCGTGCTTCCTAGCAACAAAGTCTCTCTTATTATAACGTTGATTCTTTGATTGTGGGTTATCAAGATCAACAGCAGGTTCAATCTCTACATCATTATCATTGCTAGGTTGAGCATAAACATGAACATCATCATTAACATTATCACTAGGTTCCTGTTCATTACCAGATTGTGTTTCAGCATCAGAAATAGAAATATCATTGGGATTCTCAGGTGTGTCAATAACAGGTCCACTAGAAGCATGCAAAGTCCTATCATTTTTCTTTTTCTTCTTCTTAGAAGGACTAAGTGCATCAACACTAGTTCTTTGAGAATCTTGCTCAATTCTCTTAGGATGGCCCTCAAGATACAAAGGTTCCTGAGTCATTTTACCACCTCTAGTCATAACTCTAACAACATTATCATTCTTATTCTTTAATTCATTGAGCAAATCATTCTGAACATTAAGTACTTGTTCTACTTGAGTGGTAACCATAGAAGCATGTTTACTAATAAGTTTAAGTTCACCTTTAACGTTACTCAGGTGTTCAAGCATATCACCATTGTGTTTCAATTGTCTACCAACATAAGCATTGAAGTTTTCCTGTTTAACCATAAAGTCATCAAACTCATCCAAGCATTGGCTAGCAAACTTATTAAATGGAATTTCACATTTATCAAATATATAGAGAGAATTTATCTTTACTACCTGTGTCGGGTTATCAAGACCATGTATTTCTTCAATAGGTGGTAAATTTTTAACATCTTCAGCTTTAATACCTTTTTCTTTCATAGATTTCTTTGCCTCTTGCATATCTTCAGGACTGAGAAATAGAATACCCCTTTTCTTCGGAGTTGGCCTAGGAGTTGGTTCAGGAAGTGTCCAATTATTTTCATTAGTCAACATATTATTCAATAACAATTCAGCTTGATCAATAGTTCTTTCCCTGAAAATACAACCAACACAACTATCCAGGTAATCTCTGGAAGCATCAGTTAGTCCATTATAAAAGATATCAAGTATTTCATTTTTCTTTAGAGGATGATCAGACAAAGCATTAAGTAATCGGAGAAGCCTCCCCCAAGCTTGTGGGAGACTCTCTTCTTCAATTTGCACAAAATTATATATTTCCCTTAAGGCAGCTTGTTTTTTATGAGCGGGGAAATATTTAGCAGAGAAGTAATAAATCATATCCTGGGGACTACGCACACAACCAGGATTACGAGAATTAAACCATGTTTTAGCATCACCCTTTAATGAGAACGGAAATAACTTAAGGATATAATAATAGCGAGTTTTCTCATCATGTGTAAACAGGGTGGCTATATCATTTAATTTAGTAAGATGTGCCATAACAGTTTCAGATTCATAGCCATAAAAAGGATCAGATTCAACCAAAGTAATTAACTCAGGATCGACAGAGAAATCATAATCCTTATCAGTAATAAAGGTAGGTGAAGTAGCAAAAGCAGGGTCATATTTCATTCTAGCATTCGAAGATTTTTCTTTAAGCTTAGCTAATAATTTCTTAAGATCAGATCTATCATTGCAAGCTAAGAAATCTCTAGCAGTTTCTTCATCCATAACATAACCCTCAGGAACAACATGCAATTCATATCTAGGGGAGAATCTTCATCATCACTTTCATCAATATTATCAGTTTCAATAATTTCATTCTCTCTAGCCCTAGCAAGTTGTTCATCAAGAAATTCACCTAGTGGCACAGTAGTATCAAGCATAGAAGTAGTTTCATCATAAATATCATGCAAAGCAGAAGTGGCATCATCAATAACATGCGACGTATCAGAATCAATAGCATGTGTGGGTGTCGCAAGTTTACTCATGACAGAAGGTGAATCAAGTGCAGAGCTAGATGGCAGTTCCTTACCTCCCCTTGTAGTTGAGGCAAAAATCTTGGTTCTTTGATCTTTCAAGTTCTTCATAGTGACCAGCAGATATAAATCCCAAGTGACTTAAAGAATAGAGTTATGCTCCCCGACAATGGTGCTAGAAAATAGTCTTGATAACCCACAAGTATAGGGGATCGCAACAGTTTTTGAGGGTAGAGCATTCAACCCAAATTTATTGATTCGACACAAGGGGAGCCAAAGAATATTCTCAAGTATTAGCAGCTAAGTTGTCAATTCAACCACACCTGGAAACTTAATATCTGTAGCAAAGTGTTTAGTAGAAAAGTAATATGATAATAGTGGTAACGGTAGCAAAAGTAATATTTTTGGGTTTTGTAGTGATTGTAACAATAGCAACGGAAAAGTAAATAAGCGAAGAACAATATATGAAAAGCTCATAGGCATTGGATCGGTGATGGAGAACTATGTAGGATGCGATCGATCATGCAATAGTTATAACATAGGGTGTGTGGTGTGGAACGACACCTATGGGATCACAAGAATCCCTACTACGGTTGTCGGGGCGCAGGGTTGCGAGGAGAGCAGGGCTAGTAGACAGCACAAGGATCGTTTACCCAGGTTCGGGCCGCAAGGATGCATAAAACCCTAGTCCTGCTTTGGTCGGTGTATTTCTGAGAGTTCTTGAGCTCTCGAACTAGTTGTGGTCAGCGTGTGGTTCCAAAGGGCCGAATCCCTCTCCTCATCGCCTCAGGCCTCCTTTTATAGGAAAAAGGGGTTGCCATAGTGGCACACATGAGGTGGAAAGGTCTACAGTCGCACGACGTTATCCCTCGTATTACAGGACAAGGTGCATTTAATTCATCGCTTAGGTGTCCTCTTGCTTTATCGGGGACGGGGGCGAGGCCTGTCCCGTCCGTTGCCGCTCTCCTCGCTTCGACACGCACCTCGGCCAGGGATGCGTGCGGTGCCATGTAGGTAGGTAGGCAGCTGAGTTGGCGCGGTGGTGGAGCGTTCACGAAGATCTCCATGCCGCCACGCAGGCGCTTGATGAGTTGGCCTAGGAGCTGCATGTTGCCACGCAGGTGCCCGCCCAGCTGGTTGGGCTGGCGGCTGCATGTGACTTGCGGTGGAAGCTTGGTTAACGTGGGCTTGGTGGTGGCCTTGCCGGTGTCTTTGGTGAGGGCCTTGCTGGGTGACCCGGCAAGGGTCTCGCCGTGGCGTGTTGTCGTCCCCGGCAAGGATCTTGCCGGGGGTTTGGTGGCCTTCCTTGGCAAGGATCTTGCCGAGAATCGCCGTCTTCTAATCTGATCTTGAATATTTCTTCACAAAGATCTACATGCCACCACAGGGGCGCCTTCCCGAGCCCTGGACCCACGCTGATGATGGCACTGGGGGCCGTGGGCTCAAGGGTGGCCCACTCTGTTTGGTGCGGGGCGAGCTGTCCCGGCAAGAGTCTTGCCGGGGCCGCTGAGGCCACCTGGCAAGGGTCTTGCCGGGGGAAGTTGCTTCGTCCCTGTGCTCTTTGTGGTGTTGGCCTTGGCGTTTCTTTGATTGTCTTGGGCTTCGATCTTACCGTGGCTCACCTCCCTCGTTCTACTTGGTGTGGCCATGGGCGCGACTCTGACTGCCCGTGCACAGGAAAAAAGGGGTACAAAGATGCGCCCCTATTTTTTTACACCGACAGGAGCCCCCGGGCCTGGGCCACACATAAGCGCGACGCGTTGTTGGGCCAGGCCCAAAACGGTGCGTGGGCAGGTGGGGCGGTTTTTACCATGGTAAGATTCTACGCGTGCTCCGCCTCCCACAACCCGCGCGCGTGGCGCGGCATGGAGGGGTGTGCGTGACGTGGGCGGCATGCATGGGACGGTTTCCACACGCATGCGTCACGTCACAGTAAATGGGCAGCGCGCCTCGCGGCTTCCCCATAAAAAGGGATAACCGCGGGCGCACTGTTCCTTTTACCCTCCGCGCAACCCCAATCTCGGAAACCTCCGTCTGCCTTCCTCTTCTTCCTTAAGCTTCGTCCCCGCTTGCCGTCGTTGCGCTTCCGCTGCCCTCTGTCCTGCCCTCCTCCCCTAGTCGCCATGGCACCAAAATCCACCAAGGGCAAGGGAGTGGCCAAGGACGCTGGAGCCACGGAGCCACCGGAGAGTGCGCTGGTGGTGCAGCGGACGCAGTCCGCCTTCTTCCCCTCGACGGTCGACGTGTTCGAGCTTCGGGACTCCTTCAGGCCCCTGTGGGGAGTGAAAACGGGGGGAGAGAATTCGGGGCATCCGTCCACGTGCGTCATCCCCGCCAACTGCGCCGAGGCTGCCCCAAATCGGTACCCCTTCTTTGTTGATTATTTTTCTTGCGGGCTCTGTCCTCCCTTCTCCGATTTCTTCAGCGACATCATGCACACCTTCGGCTTCCACTTCCTGGATTTTACTTCGAATGCGGTGGCGTGCATGGCCCTTTTTGCGCACCTCTGCGAAGGCTTTGCCGGGGTGCACCCCAACACGGCGCTCTTCCGCCATTACTTCTTCCCTCGGATCCTAACGGGAGGTGCCATCTCGGGGTGCATCGCCTAGATCCCAAAATCCAAGGGAGCGTACCCGGACGACGCCATGAAGGAGAGGTGGGAAGAATGGCGGGGCCGGTGGTGCTGGATCAAAGAGAAGGAACCGCTGGCGTTCTGCAAAGTTCGCCGGGCGCCGCCAGTTCGTGGAAGTGATTGGAGCGACGTCGACGCCAACGACGGAAAGCTCACGGTCGCCACCACCAGGATTCTCTGGCTTACCCAGGCTGGGCTCACCCTTGAGATGATCGGGGCGTCCGTCGCCTGATCGCTCCTCTGCATAGCAAGGGGAGGCTAGCCTGGCTCTTCACGAACCCCACCGACATCATGCGGCTCCGCCTTGGCCTCGACCACAACTTCACAGTGATGGCGCACGCCCATTTATGCCAGCGGATCTTCCAGCTTGACGTGGGCCGTGATGGTGAGGTCGAGCGGACTGACAAGGTTGCGAGGGCCGCCGCGAAGGCCGGCAAGGTCCTCAAGGGGCCTCTGTTCAAGCTGCCGATAGGGGTGGTCCCGTTGTGCAACAACTCGCGTCGGTTCGAGATCATCGCCATGATGCCGGACTACAACACGCACGGCCCCGTCCCGAGCTGGGAGGATCCGAAGGACGTTGAAGTGCACCAGTTCTTCGACACCCTGCACAAGGTGTATGTCAACGCCGACGCCGAGCGGCTGCTTGTCCAGGACACCTCCCAGGCGGAGCTGGACTACATCGCCACCAGGGCGAGGGAGGCGCAACTTGCCAGGGAGGCTGGCAATGCTAGTAGAGTGGAGGACAAGGCCGCGACCGCCGCGGAGGAGGAGGAGCTTGCCCGGTGGGCGGTGGCCGCCGGGGAAGCCAGCAGCACCGGCACCGAGGCTCCTTTGGTTTAAGATGTGACCGGCGGGTCGTCACAGGAGGAGGCCGAGACTGCAGAGCCGACGCCACCTACGGGGAGGGGGCGAGTCCTGTGGCGGGACAGTTCCGGTGAGCCGGTCCGGCCCGGCAGGGCTGCACGGTCATAGCTGACCTTGGAGGAACCCGGGCGCCATACGAGGGCCGCGGCGGTAAAGAAGCCGGCGAAGGCCGCGGTGAAGAAGAAGATAGTTGCCCCTTCTTCGTCCATGCGTGCCCAGACACCACCTCCTTCTCCTCCTCCGACGAATGTTGATATGGAGGTTACTTTTGATTGTGGATCCCTCAGCCCGAGGAGGAAGAGGAAGACAGCAGAGGAGGAGGCGGACGACGAGTAAGTATTTGGTTCCTTTTTGTTATCTCTGCCTCCTCAATCTGCGTTGCTTGTCTTGACTTGTTTTCATCTTTGCAGGGACGGGGAGACGCTGGCCCAGAGAGCGAAGAGGGCCAAGGTCTCGGCAGGTGGCCAGCCCCCAGCTGGTACTTAAGGGGTGCCATTGGTGGTGTTGAGCAGCCCGGACAGCAGCCCCCGGCAGAGCCCCCAGCGTAAGTTCGTCACTCTTCTCCCGTCGACATGTGTCAGGGGCACGACACCTTGGTGCTGACCTTGTCAGGTACGCAGGAGGAGAGAAGCAGCAGGAGGAGCCATAGAGGTCTACTCCCAACACGCCGCCCCCATCGACCGTGCCGCCCCGGGGGCGTCCCCGGCAAGGGCGCCAGGCACCGAGCCCATGCACATGGAGGAGGAGGAGGAGAACTTGGGCGCCGGCGGCTTTGCCTCGACGCCAAATGTTGGCGGGGAGGGGGCTTCCATTTCCCAGCCAGGTACTGGCACAGGTAAGTCGTTTGTCGTTCGTCCCTTCTTCCCCCTTTTTTTGCTCCTGGTCCTGGCCTTGCCTCACCCCCTTCTTCGACGCCCAGATTCCTCCTCGGTGAACCCAGAGGACGTGGACGCCGTCATTGAGGGCGTCACCAAGGCCGTCGGGGCGGACGCCGAGAGGATCGCCGCCGAGGAGGCTGCCAAAGACACTGCCGAGGATGCCGCCGAGGGGCCCACCGGGGAGGACGAGAAGGCTGCCGCTAAGGAGGCCGGCAAGGGGCCTGCCGGGGAAGCCAGCCGGACTATTGCCGAGGAGGAGGAGGAGGCTGGTGACCAGCCTTACTCCTCTGCTGCTTCCGACTCCGGCAAGTACCTGAGGGTGAGTGACGATTTGTTCGTCCACCTTCCAGGCACGTCGAGCACCAGGACACCCATTGAGGGAGAGGTGTTCGACGACGAGGTGCTTGCCGCTGCCAGGTTTGAAGTCGTCGACGAGCCGATCATTGGCGGCGACAGCTCGCAGGAAGAGCAGCTCCTCCATGCCATGGGCGCCAGCTTCCGGAAGCTCCAGGCGCTCCACCGTGCCCGCCTGGAGAAGGCTAAGTCTAGGACGGCGGTGGTGGAGAAGGCAGAGGCGGACCTCCAGAAGCGCGTCGCCGAGGCGCAGGATTGGTTCCGTGAGGCCCACAAGGAGCTCAAGGCGGCCCTGGGTGAGCAGGCCAAGCACGACGTGGAGCTCACCATGAAGCTTGCCGACGTCGAGAAAGCTCAGGAGGCGGCGAAGAACTTGGCCGAGGCCGCTGAAGCCGCTCGGACCTAGCGCGAGGCCGCGCTGAACTCCCAGGAGGAGGACCTCATTGTGCGCGAGGAGAAGCTTGCAGCCATGCTTCGCGGCAAGGATGCAGAGGTGGAGAAGCTTGTCTTGCAGCGGACCAGCGAGCTGGAGCAGAGGCACAAGGAGGCACTCAATGCCCAGGCCCAGGTTCACGCCGTGAAGGTGGAGGAGCTGGAGGCAGAGCGTTACATGCTGAAGGAGCATGCCCTGAAGCTGTCCCAGGTGAAGGACACGCTCAACAGTGCCCTGACAGAGGCGCAGGGCGCGGTCGTCAGCAAGGCGGGGAAGCTCTCCGAGGCCAACAACTCCATCAAAGACCTCAAGCTGAAGCTGGAGGGTCTCGAGAAGGTGCTGTCGGAGGCCACAACCCGAGAGGGGACCCTGGCCAAGGAACCGGAGGCTGAGAAGCTGTTGCAGAAGAACGAGGGCCTCAACTTCGCGGACCACGTGGAGGGCGAGAACCGTTGGCTTGATCGCCTTGCCACCGTCGCCAACCAGGCCGCCGCGCAGCTGGCCATCATAGGGATGCCGGACATGAGGTATGTCCCGGAGCAGAGCATGAGCACCAATTGCAGCCTGACCATGTTCTTCGAGAAGGTCAACGGCGCTCTGGAGCGGCTCCACGCCAACCAGGCGGCCTCACTGGCTGACGAGTCCCGGAGGTTTTGCCAGGGTGCCATGACCAAGGTTCTCACCAAGGTGGCGCACTGGTACCCCGACCTCGACTTTGACGCCGCGCTGGAGAGCTTGTCGAAGGGAACCGACCTTGCGCCGCTTAGGGAGCGCAACAAGCCCATCATCAGCCGAGTCGGCGGAATTCAGAGGGTGGAGGGCCAACGCCGGGATTAGGCATCCCATTCTTTTTTATCGCCGCTGCAGGTTCACAACCAAGACAATTGCTATCTCTAGTTAGAACCACAGCAACAATTTGATGTAACATAACTCTGCAACACTTTTTAGTATCATGCATGTTATTTTCCTGTTCGATTTTTCCTTGTATGTCCACCCTACGTAACTAGGTAGGCTTGCCGGCGCATAAACCCAGGGCAGCGTCGTGGGGACGGATCCCCATTGGCCTGCCGGGTGTGCTTGCTGCCGGGCAAACCACCTTACCACCCTTAGCGCGGCCGCCCGAACTATCGAGTTTGACTCGAGTCACAGTCAGGAGCGTTGCCAGGTGCGGAAAGCTACCTCGCCACTCTCGGCGTGGCAGCTTTGAGCTGTTGAGCGGAGTCAAAACAGAACAAAGGCGTTGCCAATCGCGGGGCCCCCCTTGCGTGCAGGTTTCCCATACATAGGACAGATCTCCGAGGACGATAACCTTAAGTGTAGGTGGAAATAACCCAAGGATCTGAATGACTTAGCTTTTCTGTCGCCGAGACGGCGTCGTTCCTCCAGCTGCCTTCTTCCCAGAAACCGAAAGCGATGAAGAACCGCTAGGCTAACTACCAGACCAGATTCTCACAATTGCGCCCCCTACCTGGCGCGCCAAGGATGTCGGTGTGGAACGACACCTATGGGATCACAAGAATCCCTACTACGGTTGCCGGGGCACAGGGTTGCGAGGAGAGCAGGGCTAGTAGACAGCACAAGGATCGTTTACCCAGGTTTGGGCCGCGAGGATGCGTAAAACCCTAGTCCAGCTTTGGTGGGTGTATTTCTGAGAGTTCTTGAGCTCTCGAACTAGCTGTGGTCAGCATGTGGTTCCAAAGAGTCGAATCCCTCTCCTCGTCGCCTCGGGCCTCCTTTTATAGGAAAAAAGGGGTTGCCACAGTGGCACACATGAGGTGGAAAGGTCTACAGTGGCACGAGGTTATCCCTCGTATTATAGGACAAGGTGCATTTAATGCATCGCTTAGGTGTCCTCTTGCTTTATCGGGGATGGGGGCGAGGCCCGTCCCGTCCGTCGCCACTCCTCCTTGCTTCGACACGCGCCTCGGCCAAGGATGCATGCGGTGCCATGTAGGCAGGCAGGCAGCTGAGTTGGCGCAGTGGTGGAGCCTTCACGAAGACCTACATGCCGCCACGCAGGCGCTTGATGAGTTGGCCTGGGAGCTGCATGTTGCCACGCAGGTCCCCGCCCAGCTGGTTGGGCTGGCAGCTGCATGTGAACGGTGGTGGAAGCTTGGTTGACATGGGCTTGGCGGTGGCCTTGCCGGTGTCTTTGGCGAGGGCCTTGCTGGGTGGCCCGGCAAGGGTCTCGCCGTGGCGTGTTATCGTTCCCGGCAATGATCTTGCCGGGGGTCTGGTGGCCTTCCTTGGCAAGGATCTTGCCGAGAATCATCGTCTTCTAATCCGATCTTGAATATGTCTTCACAAAGATCTACATTCCACCACAGGGGTGCCTTCCCGAGCCCTGGCCCCACGCTGATGATGGCACTAGGGGCCGTGGGCTCAAGGGTGGCTCGCTCTGTTTGGTGCAGGGCGAGCTGTCCCGGCAAGAGTCTTGACGGGGCTGCTGAGGCCACCCAACAAGGGTATTGCCAGGGGAACTTGCTTCGCCCCTCTGCTCTTTGTGGTCTTGGCCTTGGCGTTGCTTTGATTGTCTTGGGCTTCGATCTTACCTTGGCTCACCTCCCTTGTTTTGCTTGGTGTGGCCGTGGGCACGGCTCTGACTGCCCATGCACAGGAAAAAGGGGTACAAAGATGCGCCCCTATTTTTGTACATCGACAGGGTGACTGATACGTCTCCCTCGTATCTACTTTTCCAAACACTTTTGCCCTTGTTTTGGACTCTAACTTGCATGATTTGAATGGAACAAACCCGGACTAACGCTGTTTTCAGCAGAATTGCCATGGTGTTATTCTTGTGCAGAAATAAAAGTTCTCTAAATGACCTGAAAATCAACGGAGATTATTTTTGGAATATATAAAAAATACTGGAAGAAGAATCCATGTCAGGGGGCCCACACCCTGTCCAAGAGAGTGGGGGGCGCGCCTACCCCCCTGGGCGCGCCCCCCGCCTCATGGGCCCCCTGACGCTCCACCGACCTCAACTCCAACTCCATATATTCGTGTTCGGGGAGAAAAAATCAGGGAGAAGGATTCATCGCGTTTTACGATACATAGCCGCCACCAAGCCCTAAACTCTCTCGGGAGGGTTGATCTGGAGTTCGTTCGGGGCCCTGGAGAGGGGAATCCGTGGCCATCGTCATCATCAACCTTCCTCCATCACCAATTCCATGATGCTTACCGCCGTGCGTGTGTAATTCCATCGTAGGCTTGCTGGACGGTGATGGGTTGAATGAGATTTATCATGTAATCGAGTTAGTTTTGTTAGGGTTTGATCCCTAGTATCCACTATGTTCTGAGATTGGTGTTGCTATGACTTTGCTATGCTTAATGCTTGTCACTAGGGCCCGACACTATAAAAAAATACACTTCCGTGATGATACGTGTTTGTCACAGTAGGTCGCTTTTTTGTCAGGCATGTACATCCATGACAAATTTATGACAGAATCAAGATAGTCATACCTGTGCTGTCATAGAAGTGTTCCATGACATTACCAAAATTATCATCACGGAAGTGTCCACTTCCATGACGATAAATCGCGCGTCACAGAAGTGCTTTCGTCAAGGGTGACCGACACGTGGCATCCACCGTAACGGAACGCCGTTAAGCTATCGGGTCGGGTTTTGGATCCGATAGCCCGTTAATAGCCCCGACCAATGGGGATTTTCCACGTGTAAAATCATCATTGGCTAGAGGAAACACGTGTCGGCTCATCGTCGGGACATATGTCATCCACTCACTGGACAGAAGGCGCCTATGATACATCGACACGTGGCACGGCCCAACAAGTTTAAATGGGCCAGTCCAACTAGAGGTCCACAAGATTTTGCAGACCATAATGGGCCGGCACAGCTAAAGGCCCACGAGATTTTGCGGACCATAATGGGCTGGCCCAGCTAAAGGCCCACAAGATTTTGCGGGCCATAATGGGCCGGCCCAGGTAAAGGCCCACAAGATTCTTGTGGGTCATAATGGGCTAGCCCAGCTAAAGGCCCACGAGATTTCGCCGACATTAATGGGCCGGCCCAGCTGTAGGCCCACAAGATTTTGAGGACCCTAGTAGGCCGGCCCATTAACTGGCTGCCATGTTTTGGGCCAAATGCCGGCCCATATTTGATCCGGTCCATTAATGGCCTGCCACGCTCCGGGCCTAATAGTGGCCCATATGAGATCCGGCCAGTTAAAAGCCTACCACATTCTGGGCCAAATTACGGCCCAGATTAGGTCCGGCCCTTTAAGAGGCTTTGGGCTCAATTATGGCCCATATCAGATTCGGCCCGTCAACTGGACACTATGCTTTTGGGCCCACTTGCTAAAGGCCCACTTAGTAATTCGGCCTGATATTAGTTTTGGCCTGTTAAGGGCCCGTTTAACATTTCGGCCCTATATTAATTTCGGCCTATTAAAAGCCTGTCATATAGTTGGGCCTAACTACGGCCCGGTTTGCATCCGGCCTGCTCGCAGCCGATATCTGATTAGGCCAAACAAGGACCCAGACAATTTTGGCCTGTTAAAAGCCCGTGATTTGATTCGCACAATCATGGGCCGGGGTTCATTTCGGGCTGCTGCGTAACTAGTAGGAACTAAGAACAAATCTACTCTATACAATAAAGAAATTACGACATAGTAACTAAGAATAAACCTACACTACACAATAAAGGATTTAAGGTATATTACATCCACTGGGCATCAAAGTTTGCCACCAGTGATCATAAAGCGCAACGAAGAAGCAGATTACAAAAACTGGGCACCATTGCAGCGTAACAAAATAATACTGAACCGAGACCACTTCCAAGACAGTTCAAGAAAGGTTAGCCTTGCGGGGGAACTGCTGCGCAAGCTGCTGAGCAAGGCTGTGAGACCGGCCTAGCATGTCGGTCATAGCTTCCAGGTGTAGCTGTTTAGCGATGAGGTTCTCATTGGGTTTCTCCGCAATATTTCTTAGAGATAGGACTTCAAGTCGAAGTTGAGTTGCAGAATGCCTTTCTTCTAGAACTTGGGACTGAAGAAGTCGAACTGATTTAGACAACGAATTCTGTGAGCTTGTCTGACTGTTAGTCTCAAGTAACTTGAACACTGCATTAAGACAAGACTTTGGGGTTGTCTCGCTATCTTCAAGATGTTTTGCCTTCTTTGCTGCAATATATCTTGGGTCTATCTCACAGCCTTCAGTAGACTTGTGCATGCCATCAGGCATATCACCCTGAAACAAAGCAGAGAGATGACAGGTTTTGCACGTGTATAAACAAAGATGATAACTGTTCTGTCAATTCTACCCAATTTCAGATTAGAAAATAAAGAGTATGTTCAAAATATCAATAGCATAATTTTGCATTGTTCATAATGCGGGGAGCTTCACCACACTACTGAATTACCATGTCAACATAACAAGCATAGATGAAGGGCAAAGAAAATCATTGTATCTATTTTGGATAATGTGCATGGCATGTTGTTCATATCATCAGCCACATTAGTAAGATAAAACAGGAGATGACAAGGTGCAAACGTGGGCTGCTTCACCACACACTGGATTATAGATCCACAAAAACAAGCATACATATAGGGAGTATTAAGTAATGTGCATGGTATGAATAAGGAATTTGGTTTTACAAGTAAAACTTAGAACTTACGGTTCTTACGAACATGCATTTTGGTTGAAACAGCAAACTAAACAGCAGTAAACGATAGGGAGTATGAGAAAATTAAAAAGCAGTTGAGGATAAAGGCTTTAGAAGGACTGACTTACATTAAGTTAACACCGGCTTTATAATGCCCTTCTCCATGGCAAGGGAAGGATAACTCAAGAATTTCAGCACATAATCTTCTTCATAAGCATTGCCTGTACTCTACATTTTGTAGAGAGTAATTATAGATATGATAATACTGGAAGGGATAGAGGATAATGAAGATAAGATGCAGATTGATGCTACATAATCAACTACCAATCCCTGGAAGTACAAGCGTTACAGGACAAAATGTACTGACAAGAGCAATGGGCTACACTTCTGCACTGGCATTGTATGTGTATTCTACTTGTTGGTAAGATTAAATATAGATCTGATCTTTTTTAGTAAATGGTGGGCAAGGGAGATAAGATGCAGAATGCTACAAAATGAACCAATCCCTCTTCACATAATACAAGAGTGTTTTGAACACTGGTCTACTGTACAAAACGTTCTTATATTATGGGACGGAGGGAGTAGCTGTTAATGTAAGTACAGTGATAGACCACGTTCAGTCCTTACAAGAGGACTGCAGAGCTAAACCTCTTCAAAAGCATTGGGTTGATTCTAAATTTATGTAAGAGTCCATACGGATCTTATAATGTCCACCAAATGGACGATTACGAGGCTAACATGTGCAGTGATGCTACATAATCAAACAACTATGAAAGTAAGTATGGTCATACAGGGCAAGAGGTACTCACAAGAGCAATGTAGTGTGCAGTATAGTTGCGAGATTCTGTGGTCCCTTGAGAACGAATGTTCTTTTGCTAACAGTTTTCGTACAAGTGAGACATTAAGGCAAATGTAGAAATGTAGTTCAAATTGTGATGTGATATCATAGACAGTACCTTACGCTGTAGCCGAGACCAATGTGTAACAAGATTATTCCAGTCACCGTCGGATAAATGTAGCACCGGAGACTTTACAGAACAGAGGCTTGACATCAAAGTGCGCTTGCCTCAGGTAGGAACGATAATTCATCAACGAGTGCTTGAAAAGCGCAACCAACCCTTGCTCGTCATCACAATCCAGTTTGCGCCTTGCCTATTTAAAAGAATGAAATCTTGTGTCTTCTGTCAGCAGAAACATATGCAGTAATGACCATGAATAACATTAGTACATTACCTACGCATAAGTTGCGGAGGAAGATTGGAAATTGTTCTGTGTCTGCGGTATAATCTTTCCATGAAGGAAAGATGCGCACAAAGTTCCTGACAACAACATAAGCTTTGTCTTCTAAACTGGGAAGAAATGGAACATGGGTCCTATTTGCTACAATTGGGGCTCTCTCTGGTTCGAAAAGGGATTTGGCAACTGGATTTGGTGTACTCTTTGCTGGAATGGGGGTTTTGCGTCGTACAACTGGTGCTATGTCAACTGGCATAATCATACTATTTGCTGCAGTTGGGGTCTGCTGAGTTGGGGCATCAGAAATGACCAGTGTAGTAGGGCTAGAGTCTGCTAGAGTTGGGGTATTTTGTGGGTCAAGTGATATTGCAACTACACCTAATGGGCTATTTGATTTATCAGGTGCCACTACCTTTTCCAAATACTTTGCTTGTGCTCCTCCACAATCAGCAATCACCCTCTTCCTTTTGAAAGTCTGATACACAAGAACGACATTTGAATGGATAAATATGGTATGATGATAGATGGAATATGTACTGAAAATGGATAGGCAGGGCGTATTCACATACACGATGTGTAAACTAAGCTAATGGCAGTTCAACAAAGTAGAAGCAATGCAAAGCATCAGTTGCAAGATATGTGCGAGCAATGTAACCTTGGAAAGTTAGAGCAAGTACCTTGATGGGTGAATAAGATAGGGCATCTTCCTCTGACTCCTCCACTAGGGAGCTACATTGACTTAGGTCTCCCTCTAGCTCAGAATCACTATTAGGATCATATTTTGAGCATGAATCTGTAGGTGGAGAGTGTTTGCATTGCATTGAATCCAGACTTGATTTCAGTCCCTTAATGCCACGTTTGACAGCCATGGCATTGTTCTGCTTTATTCTTTTCATGCGCGCAAGCTCATAATCATTATGATGCTGTTCAGAATATGAGATTCATGAAAACATAAAAAGTAGTCAGATTATCTATGGAATGCATTGCGGTTTCAACTCGGAGAGTGTCTCCCTATGAACCCCTGCATTTGCAAAGTTCACCTCCCCAACCGTGCTGACCAGACCACACACACAGATACACACCCGAGCGGCGAACATGCATTTTCGAAACTAATTTAGGAACATTTAGCTGACCGATTAAACAACTCTGTTTTAATAATATCAGATTCGTATTTGAACAACTAAGCTTGTTTAGCTTGATGGGTGGAGGAGTGTTATTATGACACAAAGCATGTATTCTGATCGTATAGTGATCATAAAAGGGGGAAATCTCTAAGCATATTTTTTTAGCAAAAGAGGGTTTCCCCTCTGATTTCTATTAAAGAAACCACCACGGAACCAACATGCTCAATTCAACCCTAAGCATGATCAATTAAACCGTATTATGGCTGTGCCATGGCAGATTTGAAGCTACAAACTGGAGAAATGATATTTAGCATCCATTGTTTGCTTCGAACTAAGAACTAAATTCTAAGAGCTGAAAAGAAAGTAGAGTAACCAAGTTAAGATCTATTTCTTGGTTGAGATAAAAAAGTTGAGGAGATATGAAGTACCACCTCTCTTGCGGCGTCGTGTAGGCATCGGGGGTGCGATGGCTGTCGGTGGCGTTGAAGCAGATCTGCGACGGTAGACGGGTGCATCGGGGGATAAGTCCCGTTGCGGTGGAAGAGAAGGTCGTGTGAGCGGCTCCGGCAAAGAGGACGACGACGCCGATGAAGCGAGAGGACGCGATGCAAGGCTATTGGTCCGTCGCCGTGGATGAGAAACGTCCATCTCTAGTAGTGAACGACATGGTCTTGGTAGGCTCTCCGGCATGGTGGAGGACGGTGGCGATGGATGTGGTGGAGGACAACGGCGATGGATGGGGTGGCGGACGGAGGTTGGTGTGGGAATGGGGTGTTCTAGAGCGGACGGTGTATGAATGGGAAAATGGAGGGAGAGGTACGGGGAACCATGTTTTTGGGACGCGCCTGTCTGAAATATGGGAAAGTTACGAACTTATCCCCCGTTTCAAATTTGGACGTCTCGTTGGTTGGGGATAGGACGGTAATCTCGCATCTCCCAAATATTTGCCAGTAACTATTTCGGGCGAGGAGAGGGTGTTTTGCCGCCTACGGTTGGTGCCCACGGTGTATGAACGGGGCTGACAGGTAGGGCGGTTGTGTCACGTCTGATGGAAGTTACACATCTGCCCCTATTTAAAATATTAGCCTACATCTATTTCGGACGAGGAGAGGGTGTTTTGCTGCCCACCGTGTATGAATGGGGAATGGAGGGAGAAACAGAGGTCTTTCGGACGAGCTTGAATCAAATGAGTTTTGCCGCCCATGTTTGACGCCCACTCAGGGAGTCCTGGATTAGGGGGTTTCCGGATGGGCAGACTATACCTTCAGCCGGATGTCAGGACCCCGATTCCAAGTCACATCGATCTAGCCGGTAACACCTCATATCACTTTGCGGCCTCACGCATGGTAACCCACGGGTGTCGCCTTACCATGACCCGGGACCATTTGCGCCTTTTGGCTCACGTATACGATAGTGTCGCTAGCATCCATATGACAAAGAACCCGGGCCGACATGGCTAGTCGTGAACCCAAAGCGGCACAGACCTATGGAGACAGGCATACATGAATCACATCGAGCATGTCGGTCATCAGCGAGTGATTCCGGGCTGTAGCACTGGGCTAATAGGACTCCGGGAACCCGGGCTGTAGCAGGCTAGGCAGGACTCTGGATGTCACCGCGTGACATTTCCCCGAAGGGACAGACACAGGAACAAAGTGAAACACATGCCGGCCAGTCAAGTGATCTGAGCAGTAGTGCTGGGCTAGCAGGACTCCGGTGAACCGGGCTGTAGCGGACTACTATGGCTCAAGGAAGCACTAGACTACATTTCCCCATAAGAGAGGCTGCCAAGGATAAACAACTATATTGTCGGATCCCACACATACCAAGCATTTCAATCATACACACAATATGCTCGGTATGTGTAAATACAACATGGCATCACAACATAACTCTACGACTCAAAGTATTTATTCATTAGGCTCCGAGGAGCGAGATATGACAAACATGGATCTTATGACCCAACATACAGAGCATACAAGCAACAAGCACATGCGGAAGCTTAACTTGTCTGAGTACAGACAACTACAAATGAAGAAGGCTGAGAAGCCTGACTATCTACCAGATCCTGCCGAGGGCACAAGATCGTAGCTGAGGTATCAAGCTAAACGTCGAAGTCCAAGCGGAACTACTAGCGGGACTGAAGTCTCTCTGCAAAACATAAATTAAGCAAACGTGAGTACAAATGTACCCAGGAAGACTTACATCAGAACTAACCACATATGCATCGGTATCAACAAAGAGGGTGGTGGAGTTTAACTGCAGCAAGCCAGCTTTGACTCAGTGGCTAACCTAAACTACGACTGCAAGTAACTCTTTTGAGGTGGCGCACACGAGTCCACATATTCACCATTCAATACACCACTATGGATCCACTCCCGTCTCCCTACGAGAAGGCCATCCATAGCACTCACACTTATCTTGCGAGTTTTAGAGTATCCACTTTCACTTGTCTATGAACTGTTATACGCAACCCAGAAGTCCATTACCGCGGACACGGCTATTCGAATAGATGATGTTAACCCTGCAGGGGTGTACTTCTTCACACACGCTCTCACCACTTACCGTTGTTTACACGACATGTACTCGGCAACCTTCAAGCGGAAGCCCAACGAGGGTGTCGGCCACGGCCTACCTAAACACTCAAGTCTCTAGTCCAGGTTTATCGCCTATCCAGGTTCCATCTGCAGGGAGGCCGGCCGAGGTTTCCACATAGGGCCCCGGACGATGTGTACAGGGTTCCGAGACACCAAACGGGCGCCCGGCATGCCCGGCCACGGTGTATCTACCGCATCATAGCCCACCCCTAGGGTCAGCGCTACGCACGGCCGCCAACACATATCCTATAAACATCAGAAACTAGTTGCAACTCCTGGACAGAGGACAAGGGTGATCAAGAAGCCGAGAGGGTCCATTGGTTTCGGGCCCAATGCGTGGTAGTAACTGTTTCATGGATCACAAACACAGAACTCAGTTCCTAAGGACGGTTTCAATGAGACAACCCACCATGTACTCCTACATGGCCTCTCACCGCTACCTTTACCAAATCGTGTTCATACACTTAGCTCACACACAGTAGGACATGTTCATCACTGTTCCAATTCATCCCCGATGAATCAGACCTGACTCAACTCTAAGCAGTAGCAGGCATGACAAATAAGCATGAATGAGTAGGCACATCAGGGCTCAAACAACTCCTACTCATGCTAGTGGGTTTCATCTATTTACTGTGGCAATGACAGGTCATGCAGAGGAAAGGGGTTCAACTACCGCGACATGTAACAGTTGAATCGTTGTTGTCCTAATGCAGTAAAAGAGAGCAGGAGCGAGAGAGTGGGATTGTATCGGAATGAACAAGGGTGTTTTGCTTGCCTGGCACTTCTGAAGATATTATAGCTCTTCATCGGTGTCATCGAACCCATCGTCGAAACCACGTCTATCGAGAGGGGACAAATACCGGCAACAGGAGAAAGAAACACAATCAATGCAATGCACAATATGATGCATGCTCATGACATGTCAATATGCTATGGTTTGAGCTAATGCAACTAGCAACATGTTAAATGGGGTTGGTTTGAACCCTAGGTTCAAATTCAAACTCCATATGTGAGAGTTTAAATTCCATTTATATGAATTGGCCTAATCAGCAGCCATAAGTTGTTCTAACATGCATGAAAATGCCATAAACAGATTCCTTGAATTTTTCTGATAATTTTTCATATATAATTTATTTCATGTTACGGTTGAATTTCTATGATTTTTAGAAGTTTAAATTGTTTTCTGGAATTTCCTGTATTATTTTAAATCCAGAAATTCCTTTACTGCGTCAGCACTACGTCATTATGACGTCAGCAGGTCAACAGGGCCGGTTAGAGTCAAACCTGACACATGGGACCCACCAGTCAGTGTCATTAGACTAACTAATTTTTGTTAGTCCTAATTCTAGGGTAATTAGTAGAGCGGGCCCACATGTCAGTGGCTCATCTAATTAGCTAAGTTAATTAACACTAACTAAACCTAACACTAATTAGACAGGCGCCTGGGCCCACACGTCAGTGGAGGTCAAACCCCTGGTCAACCGGGGCTAAACCACCGGCGTTTAGCCGCCGGCGATGACCAGACGCGGCGGAGGCCGCGGGAATGGGCTCTGGGGCCCCATTCGTAGCGTGGTTGGGCTCGTTCGAGAGCCCAGACCAGCGCGCGTCGGATGGTGGCGCCAGCCGGGCCTGGGGCGGCCGAACGCGACGGCGGGGAGCTCGGCCGCGGCGGCCGGAGCTCGGGCGTGCTCGGGTTCGGCGCTGGGATGCACAACAGGGGCGTGGAGAGGGGCTACGGCGTCCTGGGAGTGTGGCAAACGCGGTGACGCGCTCGGTTTCGAGCCCGCGTGGCTGTGGCCGCGACGACGATGTCGCCGGCGGAGCAGAGTGCTCGGGCTCGGTGGAGATGGCGGCTAGGGGGCGCAACTGAGGCGTAGAGGAGGGGGGTTAGGGGCAGGGGCTCACGGTGGATGCAGAGGTGGCCTCGGCGTGCTCAGGGAAGCACCGGAGCGAGCGGGGCGGCGAGAGGCATCTCCGGTGGACAAAGGTTGAAGAAGACCTCGAAGGCGATGCTGCAGGGCTTCCGGCGGGGCGTGGTTCGGTGAGGGGGTCGAGGACGACGTCGCAGAACTCGTGGGCACAACAGAGGGGCGAGGGGGTAGCTGTGGCCGTGGTGGTTCTCGTCGGCGGCGGCGGCCACGTTCGGTGGTGCGAGGGAGAGAGACAGGGGAGGGGATGAGCACGGGGGGGGGGGGAGGAGTGAGAGGGCCTGGGGGTGCGTGGCCGTCTCCGTGGCTGGGAAGAGAGCCTCAGGGGCGCGAGGCAGGCAGGGAGGAGGTGGCGCTCAGCGCGCGCCGTGCCCGCCTTCGCCTCTGCCTACTGGCAGAGGTTGAAGACGACTGGCACTGGCCAGCTGGGCTGGGCCGGCTGGAGGAGCTGGGCCACTACAGTAACAGGCCAGGTGGGCTTTGCCAGGTAGGTTCCTCTCTTTCTAATTCTGTTTCTGTTTTCTATTTATGTTATTTTGTTTTGATTTAGTTTATAACCCAAACCATTTTAATAAATCCTGAAAATAATTGTGGGCATTAAATGAATTATTACAGATGCCCTTAACTATTTTCAGAATTTTTGGAGCATTTAAAAATATTAATAGTATTTAAAGGCCCCAATTCAAATACAATATGGGTTATTCAAAAATCCTGAATGGCCTAAAAGTATGTGCATCATTTTTGGCAGAGGTTTTCACCTTTATCAAAAATAATGGACTTTTCTAAAGGGCATTCTGGGTTCATTGAAAATATTTTTATTTTGATCCTAATTGCATTTCATTTAGTGCTAGGGCTTGTCATCCCCATTTCAAATTTTCTAAGTAAAGTAGACATGATGCAACACCATATGTTAGCACTAGGCATTACCAGAACTTGGGATGTGACAACTCACCCCCACTAAAACAAGAATCTCGTCCCGAGATTCAGGAAGTGGAGTAAGAAGACAGAGGGGTCACAAAACTATCACAGTCTTCTCGATCGAACTGTCCTTCTCGAAGATACCGATATATTGCATCACATTGCTCTTGACGTCTTTGTCTTCGAGATCTTCATTCAACATGATGAAGAGGGAAGGAAACTCTACAGAAAACGATCTTCTCAAAGATCGAGCAACTTAAGATCAACTCATGGAGTGAGACATTGGAACATCTCTTGAGCTGAGACACTAAACACACATCGAGAGATATGGAAGGTAATAGATGACAAGGGTTCAAATTGGTAGGCAACAATTCCACGCTGGAGTAGGATGGTGCATGGTTTCAAAGTAGTGAGGAGATAATTGCCATGATTCCATAATGGGGCACCTTAGGGAAAAATGACTCGTAGAGCATTTCCCTTAAGTGGCAAAAAGAATTACTTTTGATACAAAGATCATCGAAACTCTCTATACCAGCCTGAGGTAATCACAATCGATCGTTGGAAGGGGTTCGAAAGAATGGCATACTCCGACTAGGATGGATGATGTGGACTATCTTGTTGAAGAAAACACAATGGATGGTTTTTTCTTATCATCAGAAATGGATGAGACCCATGGTAAGTTCTCTTTTGAAGATGATCCTGAACAACAACTACTGAGGTGTAAACTGGGAACAAAATGCAAATGTTGGGAATGATTCTAGTAACTTGGGAGAAGGTTCACCGGCAAAGGTGATTCCACCAATTGGATGGCTATCGAACAACTGAGAGAACGGAGGCACATTCCAGTTAACGACAACATCAGAACCTAGTGCCTGAGCGTGCTCTCAAGAACTTGAGCATTTCCATACTCATCAAGGTCTTACCAACATCCGTGCCGAGGATCCTGGCAACACATCTTACTACCATGATGAATAGTGATGGGCAATGCGGGTGCAAAGGAAGATAACACTTTCTCAGATTTCACCTTAGCGAGGCCAAGGGATCAAAATCTGGATGATCGACCGAGAGACATTTAGCGCTCCGCTTCTAATGCTCTCCTTGATGTGCTAGCCTAACCATTCTTTGAAATGGTTTGGTATCTAGAACATCAAGTACCAGGTCGGACTTCGGAAACACAAAAATCCATAAGGAACTACTATTGGAATAAATTCTACGAGATCCTTATGGGGAGGTGGCCAACTTACTCAATCAAGATACTACAATAATAGGTCTTCCGGCTGGGTGTGTTGGTCACGACATCCACTTTACCAGGTTACAGAGAGATCAATATTATAGCTCTTGGGAAAACGTCCCAACCATCACATCTGCCTGAGATTCAGATCTGGTTGGTGTCAGGATATTCCAGACTCATCGAGTCTGGAAAGAAAATGAAAGTTTGCAACACAAATCGATGAGATGACATTGCGAGATTCTCAGGAAATGGACTATGGTAGTAAGCTCCAAAACATGAGCTGGTTCTGCTAAACACATGTGAACATGTTGTCCCAGACAAGCATGATCACATAGTAGTCTTACAATGAAACACTGTCGAGTCCTAGTTGGGAACCATCATCAAGGATATCGAAGTCCTTGTATAAGTCATATGATTAGCTCTTATGAAGAAACTTCTTTTCCCTGAACAAATCAGCCAGTGGCTTGGTGTGATAGAGAATACAAATGGAATGGAGGTAGCGAGCCTGTCAAACCATAGCACACTTCACACATGCATGACTGACTTGGGATGGTACCAGAGGAAACAAAAACAAACTTTCTCGAATTCACGGCGGCAACTTGCACCTAAAGCACATGAATTCGAGGAAGTCACTTCTTCCATCCAAGCATAAGCTTCATGAACGGGACACAAAGACATTGCTTACAAAGTTTCCAACACTAGGTTGATGTTCAACATGACCCATGGGGGAGACAAAATGCTGCTGATGGGCTCAACAGCAACTCATCAGAATTTCCATATCACTGGACCTCCACCATCATGTGAACACGGTGATAGCATTGGACAGACCAAAAGATGTAATGGTGTATGCTCGAGGGATCAACCACGAGTAAGACAACATTGAACATCGTTGGTTCTAATTTGACTTGACAATAGCCCATGCTCAAGTCAAAGTTTTGACAAGGCAATAGATCCAACAACTGATCACGAGGACCAATCGATGGAGATATCATCTTCCTTCAACACACACACACACACAAAAAGATATCCCTTAACATGAACTAAGTCAGACAAGCTTTTATCTTCCAACTCTCCAAGTTGTTGTTTAGCTTAACCAACCAGCTCAGGGGTATCCAACACAGATTCTTGGAGAAGGGGTGGTTTATAGAAAAACCAACATGATCACGAACTCAACATAGCGATCAGGGAACAACCTGGTAATACTTCCGAGAAGATATTCGAAAAATCACGAACCACCAATATGTTACTAAGCTCGAGAACAATCTTGCTGTTCAAGGCAAGACGATCTGATCAAATAAGCAAGGGGTTGAATAATCCTCACTCATTGATCGAAGAGTGCACCAGAAATAAAGACTAGGTAGCACGATCAATTTAGGATGATGATTTAATAACCAACACGCTAAGAATGAGAATATTGTCCATTTAGTACAAAGCAACGAGTTGCTCAGAGTATTGATTTCACACATCACGACTCACTTGCCGGCATTCCGGTTACAATAACACGGGAACCGAGGAATGAACAATGATGGCAAGAAGTATCACTGCGTCAAGAATTCATAAGAGATGGTGCAATTCCTATGATATTCTTGGCATGAATAGGGTAGAACTCCAAGGTAGAACAGAGCAAAAGCTGGATTGGCATTTTGATCTGCGGGATACAACTACTTTGACCCAATCCTAGATATGGATGAGGTACTGGAGTTTGTTTCTCCTAGTCATTCTGGAATAGAATGGCTTGACGGACCACAAGAATAATAGGCATCGATGAACACAAATGCACACATACCCTTGGCTATCAACTGATAGAAGATGGTCGGAATACAACTGAAGAGGAACAACTCGAGGAACATATAATTTTCTGAGTTGTGGATGCATAGATTAGTATGTCGAGCAAAGCTCAACATTTCTTCCGGACAACCCATGCAGAAAGGTAGGAGTGGAAGATTCACAATGCAGAATGGAGAACTCATCAAGAGCACTCTGGTTGTGATCTTTTGGTTCAAAGAACTTCTGCCATAAGCGGTTCGTAGTATTTGGGAGAAGGAACTACCACGGGCCTCGAGGACTAATGCAAAGGTTACTAATATCCTAAAGGAACTAGCAACACTATCAACACGAGATAAGTAGAGTGAATTTTGGGCCAAGAACCCAGGAATAGAATGCGTACTAACTAAACGGCATCACGGGATGCTTTCGAGAATGGTGGCCAGAATCATCACACTGGGGATGCAAAGCATTGCTAGATTACCAGGTGATACTCTAGACACCTAGGGTCATAATAATAGCTCCAACAAAAATGCCGAGGCAGCGGAGTACCTAAACAGACGGATTAGTGTGCTTAAACTGGCCCAAAAGGACATCGGGAACTGGGAGGAAGGATTTGCAAATGCATCAGATTGTTTAGAAACCTAGGATGACTCGGACAGCATAACGGCTGTAAATGCTCAAAAATATTTGAGACATCCTGCAAAATGGTGGCATAACCACTCAACAACATCATATCAGGGTTCTGAGGCCATTTAACAACACACTGGAGTAGAAGAAACTGAACTGAGGCTTGAGACCAACAATCCTACGAATCTATGGATTAGTAACACGTGATCCTGATAGAAAGATGAGAAGCCTAGTTCTTAATCCCCGTAGGAGAGAAGAGGGTGACTCAGATCAGAAGGCATAAGGTATAAGGAGCAAAAATAGCCTTACGTTCCCTTCCACAATCAATTCCCGTATATAACTAAAGCATTTCTAGACTCAACTTCGACCGGTTTGGCTTGGTAATCCTACAGGCAGTCAGGCTCTGATACCAACGCTGTCAGGACCCCGATTCCAAGTCACATCGATCTAGCCGGTAACACCTCATATCACTTTGCGGCCCCACGCACGGTAACCCACGGGTGTCGCCTTACCATGGCCCAGGACCGTTTGCGCCTTTTGGCTCACGTATATGATAGTGTCGCTAGCATCCATATGACAGAGAACCCGGGCCGACATGGCTAGTCGTGAACCCAAAGCGGCACAGACCTATGGAGACAGGCATACATGAATCACATCGAGCATGTCGGTCATCAGCGAGTGATTCCGGGCTGTAGCACTGGGCTAACAGGACTCCGGGAACCCGGGTTGTAGCAGGCTAGGCAGGACTCCGGATGTCACCGCGTGACATTTCCCCGAAGGGACAGACACAGGAACGAAGTGAAACACATGCCGGCCAGTCAAGTGATCTAAGCAGTAGTGCTGGGCTAGCAGGACTCCGGTGAACCGGGCTGTAGCAGACTACTATGGCTCAAGGAAGCACTAGACTACATTTCCCCATAAGAGAGGCTGCCAAGGATAAACAACTAGATTGTCGGATCCCACACATACCAAGCATTTCAATCATACACACAATATGCTCGGTATGTGTAAATACAACATGGCATCACAACATAACTCTACGACTCAAAGTATTTATTCATTAGGCTCCGAGGAGCGAGATATGACAAACATGGGTCTTATGACCCAACATACAGAGCATACAAGCAACAAGCACATGCGGAAGCTTAACTTGTCTGAGTACAGACAACTACAAATGAAGAAGGCTGAGAAGCCTGACTATCTACCAGATCCTGCCGAGGGCACAAGATCGTAGCTGAGGTATCAAGCTAAACGTCGAAGTCCAGCGGAACTACTAGCGAGACTGAAGTCTCTCTGCAAAACATAAATTAAGCAAACGTGAGTACAAATGTACCCAGCAAGACTTACATCAGAACTAACTACATATGCATCGGTATCAACAAAGGGGGTGGAGTTTAACTGCAGCAAGCCAGCTTTGACTCAGTGGCTAACCTGAACTACGACTGCAAGTAACTCTTTTGAGGTGGCGCACACGAGTCCACATATTCACCATATCAATACACCACTATGGATCCACTCTCCCGTCTCCTACGAGAAGGCCATCCATAGCACTCACACTTATCTTGCGAGTTTTAGAGTATCCACTTTCACTTGTCTATGAACTGTTATATAGGCAACCCAGAAGTCCCATTACCAGCTGGACGGCTATTCGAATAGATGATGTTAACCCTGCAGGTGTACTTCTTCACACACGCTCTCACCACTTACCGTCGTTTACACGACATGTACTCGGCAACCTTCAAGCGGAAGCCAACGAGGGTGTCGGCCAGGCCTACCTAAACACTCAAGTCTCTAGTCCAGGTTTATCGCCTATCCAGTTCCATCCGCAGGGAGTCCGGCCGAGGTTTCACATACGGCCCCGGACGATGTGTACAGGGTTCCGAGACACCAAACGGGCCCCGCATGCCCCGGCACGGTGTATCTACCGCATCATAGCCCACCCCTAGGGTCAGCGCTACGCACGGCCGCCAACACATATCCTATAAACACCAGAAACTAGTTGCAACTCCTGGACAGAGGACAAGGGTGATCAAGAAGCCGAGAGGGTCCATTGGTTTCGGGCCCAATGCGTGGTAGTAACTGTTTCATGGATCACAAACACAGAACTCAGTTCCTAAGGACGGTTTCAATGAGACAACCCACCATGTACTCCTACATGGCCTCTCACCGCTACCTTTACCAAATCGTGTTCACACACTTAGCTCACACACAGTAGGACATGTTCATCACTGTTCCAATTCATCCCCGATGAATCAGACCTGACTCAACTCTAAGCAGTAGCAGGCATGACAAATAAGCATGAATGAGTAGGCACATCAGGGCTCAAACAACTCCTACTCATGCTAGTGGGTTTCATCTATTTACTGTGGCAATGACAGGTCATGCAGAGGAAAGGGGTTCACTACCGCGACATGTAACAGTTGAATCGTTGTTGTCCTAATGCAGTAAAAGAGAGCAGGAGCGAGAGAGTGGATTGTATCGGAATGAACAAGGGTGTTTGCTTGCCTGGCACTTCTGAAGATATTATAGCTCTCATCGGTGTCCATCGAACCATCGTCTGAAACCCCGTCTATCGAGAGGGGGACAAAATACCGCAACAGAGAAAGAAACACAATTAATGCCAATGCACAATATGATGGCATGCTCATGACAATGTCAATATCCTATTGGTTGAGCCTAATGCAACTAGCAACATGTTAAATGGGGTGGTTTGAACCCTAGGTTCAAATTCAAACTCCATATGTGAGAGTTAAATCCATCCATTATTATGAATTGGCCTAATCAGCAGCCATAAGTTGTTCTAAACATGCATGAAAATGCCATAAACAGATTCCTTGAATTTTTCTGATAATTTTTCATATATAATTTATTTCATTTGGAGTTACGGTTGAATTTCTATGATTTTTTAGAAGTTTAAATTGTTTTCTGGAATTTCCTGTATTATTTTAAATCCAGAAATTCCTTTACTGCTCAGCACTACGTCATTATGACGTCAGCAGGTCAATAGGGCCGGTAGAGTCAAACCTGACACATGGGACCCACCGGTCAGTGTCATTAGACTAACTAATTTTGTTAGTCCTAATTCCTAGGGTAATTAGCAGGGCGGGCCCACATGTCAGTGGCTCATCTAATTAGCTAAGTTAATTAACACTAACTAAACCTAACACTAATTAGACAGGCGCTTGGCCCACACGTCAGTGGAGGTCAAACCCCTGGTCAACTGGGGCTAAACCACCGACGTTTAGCCGCCGGCGATGACCAGACGCGGCGGAGGCCGCGGGAATGGGCTTTGGGGCCCCGTTCCCAGCGTGGTTGGGCTCGTTCGAGAGCCCAGACCAGGTGCGCGTCGGGGAGCTCGGCCGCGGCGGCCGGAGCTCGGGCGTGCTCGGGTTCGGCGCTGGGATGCACAAAAGGGGCGTGGAGAGGGGCTACGGCCTCCTGGGAGTGTGGCAAACGCGGTGACGCGCTCGGTTTCGAGCCCGCGTGGCTGTGGCCACGACGACGGCGTCGCCGGCGGAGCAGAGTGCTCGGGCTCGGTGGAGATGGCGGCTAGGGGGCGCAACCGAGGCACAGAGGAGGGGGGTTAGGGGCAGGGGCTCACGGTGGATGCAGAGGTGGCCTCGGCGTGCTCGGGGAAGCACCGGAGCGAGCGGGGCGGCGAGAGGCATCTCCGGTGGACAAAGGTTGAAGAAGACCTCGAAGCGATGCTGCAGGGCTTCCGGCGGGGCGTGGTTCGTGAGGGGTCGAGACGACGTCGCGGAACTCGTGGGCACAACAGAGGGGCGAGGGTAGCTGTGGCCGTGGTGGTTCTCGGTCGGCGCGCGGCCGCGGTTCGGTGGTGCGAGGGAGAGAGACAGGGAGGGATGAGCCGGGGGGGGGGGGAGGAGTGAGAGGGCCTGGGTGCGTGGCCGTCTCCATGCACTGGAAGAGAGCCCTCAGTGGGCGCGAGGCAGGCAGGGAGGAGGTGGCGGCCTCAGCCGCGCGCCGTGCCCTCCTTCCGCCTCTGCTACTAGCAGAGGTTGAAGACGACTGGCACTTGGCCGCTGGGCTTGGGCCGGCTGGAGGAGCTGGGCCACTACAGTAACAGGCCAGGTGGGCTTTGCCAGGTAGGTTCCTCTCTTTCTAATTCTGTTTCTCTTTTCTATTTATGTTATTTTGTTTTGATTTAGTTTATAACCCAAACCATTTTAATAAATCCTGAAAATAATTGTGGGCATTAAATGAATTATTACAGATGCCCTTAACTATTTTCAGAATTTTTGGAGCATTTAAAAATGTTAATAGTATTTAAAGGCCCCAATTCAAATACAATATGGGTTATTCAAAAATCCTGAATGGCCTAAAAGTATGTGCATCATTTTTGGCAGAGGTTTTCACCTTTATCAAAAATAATGAACTTTTCTAAAGGGCATTCTGGGTTCATTGAAAATATTTTTATTTTGATCCTAATTGCATTTCATTTAGTGCTAGGGCTTGTCATCCCCATTTCAATTTTTCTGAGTAAAGTAGACATGATGCAACACCATATGTTAGCACTAGGCATTACCAGAACTTGGGATGTGACACCGGACTCCTGGACTATGAAGATACAAGATTGAAGACTTCGTCCCGTGTCCGGAAGGGACTTTCCTTGGCGTGGAAGGCAAGCTTGGCGACACGGATATGTAGATCTCCTACCATTGTAACCGACTTTGTGTAACCCTAACCCTCTCTGGTGTCTATATAAACCGGAGGGTTTTAGTCCGTAGGACAACATACAGAACAAAAATCATACCATAGGCTAGCTTCTAGGGTTTAGCCTCTCCGATCTCGTGGTAGATCTACTCTTGTACTACCCATATCATCAATATTAATCAAGCAGGACGTAGGGTCTTACCTCCATCAAGAGGGCCCGAACCTGGGTAAAACTTCGTGTCCCTTGCCTCCTGTTACCATCCGGCCTAGACGCACAGTTCGGGACCCCCTACCCAAGATCCGCCGGTTTTGACACCGACATTGGTGCTTTCATTGAGAGTTCCTCTGTGTCGTCGCCGTTAGGCTTGATGGCTCCTATGATCATCAATAGCGATGCAGTCCAGGGTGAGACCTTCCTCCCTGGACAGATCTTCGTCTTCGGCGGCTTCGCATTGCGGGCCAATTCACTTGGCCATCTGGAGCAGATCGAAAGCTATGCCCCTGGCCGTCAGGTCAGATTTGGAAGTTTAAACTACACGGCTGACATCCGTGGGGACTTGATCTTCGACGGATTCGAGCCACTGCCGAGCGCGCCGCATTGTCACGACGAGCATGATCTAGCTCTGCCGCCGAACAGTGCCCTGGAGGCCGCACCCGCATCGGCTTCGACCCTTAATTCGGAGCCAACTACGCCAATCGAGGATGGGTGGTTGGACGCTGCCTCGGGGGCTGCGATCCCAACGGCGATTGAGCCGAACACCAGCCCCGCACTCCACGAGACTCGTGACGCCAAGGAGCCGGACTCCTCTCCGGACTCCGAACCTTCCGCGCCCCTGCCGATCGAATCCGATTGGGCGCCGATCATGGAGTTTACTGCCGCGGACATCTTTCAGCACTCGCCTTTCGGCGATATTCTGAAGACACTAAAGTCTCTCTCTTTATCAGGAAAGCCCTGGCCGGACTACGGTCAGCAAGGTTGGGATACAGACGATGAAGAAATTCAAAGCCCACCCACCACCCATTTTGTAGCCACTGTCGACGATTTAACCGACATGCTCGACTTCGACTCCGAAGACATCGACGGTATGGACGCCGATGAAGGAGAGAATGAAGAACCAACGCCTATTGGGCCCTGGAAAGCCACCTCGTCATATGACGTATACATGGTGGATGCACCAAAAGATGATGACGAGGAGCGGAAGGACGCACCGAAGGCTTGTTCCCTCGAGAAGCAGTCAAAGGGGCGATGCAAGCGCCGCCCCAAATCCCGCCTCGACAGAAATAACAATCACACAGACCCAACGCTGGAGCAGGGCGAACCGCTGCCGGACAACGGCAATTCGGATAATCAAACCAAACAAACAAATTCTATCAAGGATAATGGTCCGGACGACATAACGCCGGACAGGCACCCGGAGCAGCAGAATGCCCGTAAAAGGCTTGTTACCATCGCGAGGAGTCTTAAAAAGCAGAAGCAAAGGCTCAAGGCTGCGCAAGGCACACTCCAAATTAGATGGAGTAAAATACTGAACACAGCAGTGAGGTACGGTGACAATCGCCCCTCCAAGAGCTACCCAAAGCGGAAGCTGCTACCTGAATTCGATGAGGAGGCCTCAGACCCCCCACAACCAAATATCAAAGCAGCCACCTGGCCGGATAACCGACCCCTCTACCAACACAGAGCGGCATACAACGCCACTGACAATACAACACGCGACCCATGCGAGGGCTCGCACCCAAAGGACAGCGCAACAAGATCCATCTATGGACTACGCAAGCGCGCCCTAGCATACAATGCAACACAACAAACATCCGAACAATGCGGTACACCCAGCTACAGGGGTGCCGCACACCCCCTATGTTTCACCGATGAGGTGCTGGACCATGAATTTCCAGAGGGATTCAAACCCGTAAACATAGAGACATACGACGGAACAACAGACCCTGGGGTCTGGATTGAGGACTACATCCTTCATATCCATATGGCTCAAGGAGATGATCTCCACGCCATCAAGTACTTACCCCTCAAGCTCAAAGGGCCAGCTCGTCACTGGCTTAAAGGCCTCCCCGAAAGCTCCATTGGAAGTTGGGAAGAGCTCGAAGATGCCTTTCGGGAAAATTTTCAAGGGACTTATGTCCGACCTCCGGATGCGGACGATTTGAGTCATATAACTCAACAGCCCGGAGAGTCAGCCCGAAAGCTTTGGAACAGGTTTCTTACTAAAAAGAACCAGATTGTCGACTGTCCGGACGCTGAAGCCTTGGCAGCTTTTAAGCATAGCGTCCGGGACGAATGGCCCGCCAGACACCTTGGCCAAAATAAGCCGAGAACGATGGCCGCATTAACAAGCCTCATGACCCGCTTTTGTGTGGGTGAGGACAGCTGGCTAGCCAGATGCAGCACCAGCGACCCCAGTACATCTGAAGTTAGAGATGGAAACGGGAAATCATGGTGCAACAGCAATAACAAACGCCGGAATAAAGAAGACAGCACGAAGGGCACGGTAGTAAACGCCGGATTCAAAAGCTCTCGGCCAGGTTAAAAGCCGCCCTCTAAAGGCACCAGGGATGAACTGTCCAGCCTGAACAAAATTCTGGACCAAGTATGTCAGATCCATAGTACCCCTGGTAAACCTGCTAATCATACCCACAGAGAATGTTGGGTCTTCAAGCAGTCCGGCAAGCTCAACTCCATACACAAGGGGGAGGATACACCAAGTGAAGACGAGGACGAGCCTCCCAAGCAAGACACTAGGGAACAAAAGAAATTTCCACCAGAAGTCAAAACAGTAAACGTGTTACACGTGATCAAGGGAAAAAACAACGCGACACTCCCAGGAAAATATACCCAAGTGCCTGTCACCGCGAAGTCCTGCCACTGGTCGTCTCAACCGATCACTTTCGACCATCGCGATTACTCAGCAAGTATCCGACGCGCAGGATGGGCTGCCCTGGTATTAGACCCAGTAATTGGCGGATATCACTTCACATGAGTCTTGATGGACGGTGGCAGCAATCTAAACCTAATATATCAGGATATAATCTGCGGGATGGGGTTAGACCCAACAAAAATTCGCCATAGCAATACTACCTTTAAAGGAGTAACGCCAGGCCCAGGGGCTCGTTGTATGGGCTCCCTCCTACTACAAGTTATATTTGGCTCCCCCGATAACTTCCGTCGCGAGCATTTAACCTTCCACATCGCTCCGTTCCAAAGTGGCTATCAAGCACTGCTCGGACGCGAAGCTTTCGCTCGCTTTAATGCAATACCACACTACGCCTCCCTCACACTCAAGATGCCCGATCCACGTGGCATCATTTCAGTGAACAGAAATATCAAGCGATCTCTGCGCGCCGAAGAGAGTGCGGCTGCCTTGGCAGCCGCACACTAAAGGCGCCCGGACCAGCGAAAGCATCCAATAGGTCATCAAGACCTCCGACACAACTAATCAAGTCCGGCGCCGCTATTTATACCGAATAAATGGTCACACCCCTATTTGTCAATACAAGGGGCTCAACGCGCGCAGACAAGTGGCAATTTCTTCTCATCTTGAATTATACATGGTTTCTTTAAAACCTATCTTTTTGCATGACAACTTTTTCACCTAAATTCCTCTCTTTTACAGACGATCATCGTGCTACACCCGTCCAGGATACGGCAGACACAGGCGCAGATGTGCAGCAGGGACCCGCTCCAAGGATTCTTTTTAGATTAAGACCCTACGTAAACCTTTTTTACAGTCTCTTGTTGATACATATCCACCGTTGAGAAGGATGCTGACGTCTTGGCATGTGGCCACGCCAGAACAATGCATGTACCTGGACACAAGGGGCTTCTTACAAAGGCCATTATTTAGGCCCGGTTTATACCACAAAGACCGAATACCTTAGGGAGTGTTCGGCGTCGCGAGTTTGGCCCTATATGCATCAGCTCCGAATCATTGTCTTTGGTCAAATGTTGGGTTTGCCCGGCTCCTGTGTTTTGGTGCCTTACGTTCCTCTTTACCGGCTAAGGTAGCACCAGGAGAACTACTGCGATTGTGCCCTGGTTCATCCGGACGAGCACCTCAGTAGAGAAAGCCGAAAACTGACTGTCATGATATAGCATGAGACTGGTCAACCACTCGATGACCTATTGGAATGTTTGAATTCCTCCGCCTTAACGAAGGGCCGTTTTCCGGCCAGGCATGTACGCACCCCGGGATCAGGAGAGTGCGGAGCCACCAGGGGCTATCTAGTAGCCCCACTGTCAAACTCCTATGGCTAAGTGAAAATGCTAAAGCATTATAGTCCGGTTGCCTCGCTCGCTCCGCTATCACCTCCTTAATAGGACCAAGACGTTGGGTTAAGTGTGAACGCGTGTTTTTTGCGAGCACCTCCGCATTATATGCGTGGGGGTTGAAGCCGACGGCTACAATCTTTCAGGTTATACACATGTATACATAAACGGCCGCCCAGGAGGCATCATATTACTTTCAGGCAAAAGTATAAAAATAGCCTTATAAAAATTTATAAAAGCATTTCGCTTACAATGAGATTACATATCACTCAAACATAATATTTTTTGAGCACTGGGTCTCTATCAAACGAGCACCCTCAAGAACTTCTTCAAAGTAGTGCTCAGCAGCCATTCGACCTATGGCCGAATCCCGCGCTGCAACAGTGGTAGCATCCATCTCCGCCCAGTATGCTTTAACACGGGCAAAGGCCATCCGTGAGCCCTCTATGCACGCCGACCTCTTCATCGCATTAATGCGCGGCACCACGTCAAGGAACTGCTGCACCAAGCTGAAATAGTTGTTCGGTTTTGGCCTTTCCGGCCATAGCTGATCCACAACAGACCTCATGGCGAGTCCGGACAACCTATTCAGTTCGGCCCATTCGGCTAATTGGTTAGTCAATGAAAGCGGACGCTCGGGAGAATGGAATTGTGTCCAAAACAGCTGCTCCACTTCACGGTCCGTCTGACCCTGGAAGTACTTGGCCGCATCGGCAGCGCTCGCTACCAAATCCATATACACATCCTCCGAACTCCACAGCCGATCCAGAGAGGCATACCGTGGATCTCCGAACTTCCTCCGCAACATAAAGGATTTCCCAGCTACAATATCGCCGGCTTCCCGCAGCTCCTCCTTCTTCGCCCTCATAGCAGAGCGGATGTCTTTTCTCGTCGCAGCAGCCTTCTCAAGGTCCGATGCCTTCGCTAGGTTTTCCTTTTCAAGAACCCGGCAACGGTCGGCAGCGGCTTTTAATTCTATGGCCATCTTGGCCATCTTATCTCGTCTCTCGCCATGCGCGGCCTTCTCGGCTTTCAACTCTTCGGCCGCCTTCAAAGCAGCCACATTACCAAACCTCGCTTGTTCCTTGGCTCGGGCAAGTTCTGCCCGCAAGGCTTCAACAGTGGCAGCTCCATCTGCAGTCACAACATATTAAAGATACTGGCATCATGCTGCTCTTACTATGTGGCGTTTACCAGATAATGACACTTACCCTGTGCCTCACCAAGCCTTTTGTTAACAAGCTCGATGTCGGCGTCTGCCGCATCCAACAGCCGTTTTAAATGGGCAAACTCGCTAGTCCGGCTAGCCACCGGAGCTTCCATCACCTGCACATAGAGGCAATATGGTTATTACCTAGGAATATGATCCTCTGTTTGTCGTCGTTTCCGACGACAACTAGAGTCTCAGGGGCTACTATCTACACAGGGCACACCTAGCATGTGCAGGACTATCATACATTATTTTACGTACCTCAAAGCCTGTCAGTAGACTCATAAAAGCTTCATGCAATCCGCTTTCGGCGGACGAGATTCTCTCCATCACCGTATTCATCAGCACACGGTGTTCATCTGAGATGGCCGCTCGCCCCACCAACTCCCTCAGAACATCCGATCGCACACCAGATGGTGCCGAACTCTTTTGTCCGCTCTCTTCGGGAGCCGGACACTGGGAGCTTCGGGGGTCAATGGGATTATCTTCTGGCCTCACCGGACTCGGAGGGGCCCTCCGTGACGACACTTCGGGGTCGCCCGCTTCCGGAGCGCAGGAGTCCTGAGGAGGCGTTTCGCTCTCCATCATCTCTGGAAGAAGATCCCCGAAGACGAGCTCATTTGAGAGGGGCTAAGGCCTGAACTGCAAAGATATATGCGGTGGTTATTTTCTCAGAAGAAAAAGATGGCATACCTGTACTATTAAAGTATTTCGGGTCACTTACGACTCGCTGGAGAATTGATCCCCCCGCGGACTTTGTGTGGCAAGAGCACCCCCCAAGGTAGGACCCTCTGTGGGAGACTTCTTCTCCCGTTTGGAAGCTTCGGCTTCCGAATCCCCGGGCGCAGTCCTTTTCCTCCTCCGGTAGTCTTCCTTCATGGAGATGCTCGCTCCCTCGGTTAGAATGGGAAGCATTGGGGGCCCGCGTCCGCCCGTATTATCCTCCCCAGTATCTTCCTTCGATGGCTCCGGGCAAGGTGCGACCTGGAGCATCTTTTCCAATACCGGATTGTCCAAACCCTCAGGGAGGGGGGCCGAACACTGAATCAACTTCGCCTTTGTTAGCCAGTCCTGGTCAAAAAGCAAACTCTCAGAAATAACTTCGTAACAAATGAGAGATAGTATGTTCGGCCGGAAGATTCCTTACCTGTTCGGCGGCGTGGTTACTGCTCAGGCCCATGTCCTTGGTGATTTCCGGACACTCTACCTGAGGTCCGAAGAATGACTTGTACATCTCCTTGTGCGTCAGGCCGAGGAAATTTTGAATGACACGCGGTCCCTCGGGATTGAACTCCCACAAGCGAAGGGGCCGGCGTTTGCAAGGCTGGACTTGACGAACCGGCATAACTTGTATTACTGCAACCAAACTAAAATCTCCATTGAAGAGATCTCGAATGCGGCTTTGCAGTATAGGCACGTCCTTGGCTGGACCCCAGCTCAGACCTCTGCTGATCCATGACATCAGTTGTGGTGGAGGGCCCGAGCGGAAAACAGGGGTGGCCGCCCACTTGGCACTTCTAGGAGCCGTGATGTAGAACCACTCCTGTTGCCACAATTCAGACACCTCTGGAATGGAACCTTTGGGCCATGGAGCTCCCATCATCTTGCATATTGAGGCACCTCCACACGCTGCATGTTGCCCCTCGATCATCTTCGGCTTTACTTCAAAGGTCTTGAGCCATAGGCCAAAGTGAGGGGTAACCCGGAGGAAGGCCTCACACATGACAATAAATGTCGTGGTATGAAGAAAGGAGTCCGGAGCTAGATCATGGAAATCTAGCCCGTAATAAAACATCAAACCCCTGACGAAAGGATCTAGAGCAAGGCCTAGACCTCGGAGGAAGTGGGAGACGAACACGACGTTCTCGTTGGGTTCGGGGGAGGGGACGGCCTGCCCTCGGGCAGGCAACCGATGCAAAACCTCAGCGGTCAGATATCTGGTCTCCCTCAACTTTTTGATGTCTTCTTCCGTGACAGAGGAAGGCACCCATCGGCCTTGATGGCTAGATCCGGACATGATTGAAGGTTCGGAGCACCTGACCTGAACTTTGGGTGTTTGAGCTTGAGGTGGGGGAATGATTCGATTGAGCACGGGAGGGAAAAAATAAAAGCCTTGTCCCTTTATAAAGAGGGTGAATATCAAGCGTCCTCTCCGTGGCCGTTTGGACTTGCCTATAGTCTAGGAGTCCTAGAAGCAGCTGGGTTACCCACGCCCGTATTGATGAGAATCCCGGAATAAGGGGACACGATCTCTGCTTCGACAAGATGTGCCAAGGAAACCACCTCGCATGACACGCTGAGGTGGGACAATAAAACGATTCGAATAAAGGCTTGGCCGTGGTGCGATGTCACACTACAGAATACGTCAGCAGATTAGGTTTGTGTAAATATTATTCTCTCTATGGCAATATGTGGAAACTTATTTTGCAGAGCCGGACACTATCTTTGTGTTCAAAACCTTCTATGAAGTACTTGGAGGAGGAACCCGCCTTGCAATGCCGAAGACAATCTGCGCGCCGGACTCGTCATCATTGAAGCCTGGTTCAGGGGCTATTGAGGGAGTCCTGGATTAGGGGGTGTCCGGATGGCCGGACTATACCTTCAGCCGGACTCCTGGACTATGAAGATACAAGATTGAAGACTTCGTCCCGTGTCCGGAAGGGACTTTCCTTGGCGTGGAAGGCAAGCTTGGTGACATGGATATGTAGATCTCCTACCATTGTAACCGACTTTGTGTAACCCTAACCCTCTTCGATGTCTATATAAACCGGAGGGTTTTAGTCCGTAGGACAACATACAGAACAACAATCATACCATAGGCTAGCTTCTAGGGTTTAGCCTCTCCGATCTCGTGGTAGATCTACTCTTGTACTACCCATATCATCAATATTAATCAAGCAGGACGTAGGGTTTTACCTCCATCAAGAGGGCCCGAACCTGGGTAAAACTTCGTGTCCCTTGCCTCCTGTTACCATCTGGCCTAGACGCACAGTTTGGGACCCCCTACCCGAGATCCGCCAGTTTTGACACCGACACCCACCGTGTCGGAATGGGCTCAGAGGCGGTCGTGTCACGTCTAACTGAAGTTACTAACCTACCCCTATTTAGAGCAGTGGAAATCGGGCCGATGGATTGTCCGTGTAATGGGTAGACAGTAATTTCCATCTCCCAAACACTTGGCTTCATGCAACCGATGTGGGAGTGGACATTTTGCTGTTTCTTTCGAATTTTGGGACAATAAGCATCCACGTTTACCCTGGCAACTAAATTCGAATCCATTTTGTATTCCTATATGAATCTTTATAAATCATTCTATGTGTTTTTATATATCTTCAAAAGGATGACAAAGATGTATTCCACTGTCATATATGAATATGGTTTACAAATGCCGATACTCAAATTCAGAAACTAGAATCTAGTTTAAGGTGAGTTCGAATATTTGGAACACTTCATGTCCAACTCAAATGTCACACGCAGCATAATGTGTACTCCCATTTAGATATGTACACAAGCGATGTATCAAGATTCAAATACCGAGTCAATCAACCAAGAATGTACGGAACTAACAGACATATAAACACTTATAGAGTATATGGATCAATAATATCAACAAACATACATAAGCTAGGCCACTGTACTTTTTTTGGCTACAACAACATCCTTTTTTTAGCCAGCATCTTGGCCCTTTCCAATGCGTGCCACTTATGGTCCATCTATACTACTATTGCTGAATGCACATTCAGCCCGATTGACATATTTGTAGGTCTGGCACAGCAATCCAAATGAAATGTCTCCGAGTCTTATCAATTAATACAGACTTGTGCTAAAATAAAATTACAAACAAAAAAACAATTATTACATGATCTCTAAAACAAATGGTTTGATTGATTACATGAACAGACAACACAAAGGTTATTCAACTATGGAAAGAACATTTCACCTATGATTTACCAAGTAGGAATTTAATTTCCTTTTTTCCTTCAGGACCTTAACAATCTGGTCAGTCTCAGCTTGCTTCGTTTTGAAATCCACCAAATATTTAATGGTTGTCTTGAGTACTGCTTGTGATTGTGCTGTTTTCTTCCTCAACATGTCAACCTCATCTCTAAGTGCAGAAGCAGAATCTCTTTCTACCACTAGTTTAGCCTCTAGAGCATCAGTAGTTGGCAATTCATAATGCACGATTGGGCCAGTGCCACTGCTGTGGGATGATGCAACGTCCATGGGGACCTCGCTCTTTGATCTTGGGCTAACCTGTTTTGCCATTAAAGTTCTGATTGGATTCAGAAAAGTTGAAGTTAGCAAAACATCTCAACTGGGAGTTATAACAGCAAACCAGTTAAACAAACAAGGAATTAAAGAGTTTCAATTGGATGCTGAAAAGTAGTTATTAACATCATTGTAACCCGCTGTTGCAGCAACAAAGCAGTTAAACAAACAAGTAGATATTTAAGTTAAGGCAAACAGGTAATTCTTAACAGTAAGTATCAAACACATAGATAGGCGCAGTCTACAATATGATTAACAGGCTGTGCCATTATGTAATCAGTAGCAAACTAAATTAAGCCAAGCAACGTAATTGAACAATTTTACAATAAGTGGCTAACTAAAATTCCGAGAAGCGGGTAACTGAACTTACGCTAGTTCTTTGTACATGCACACTACAACTTATTTTTCACTTACCAGGTTGTACGAAGGAGTCCATGGCATCAATTGCTTGGATACACAGTCCAAATACTTCTTTCTTCCCACACTGCATGGGTAAGTTGAATGGTTAATCTGGTAAGATGGTGCGTCCTTGATATGTTATATGAGGACGTGTAGTCAAACTAGTTGTAGCCAAACACATCACACTGGCTTTTACTGTATATTTCATGCGATTACTTTTGGCATATCGAGATCTAAGCAATCTACAATAGGATGAAAAGACTGGCATCCTTCACATTATTGGCGAACTCAGTTCATAGAAACAAGCAATTCAACCATTCTGTGGGTAAATCAAAAGCGCCACTGGAATATTTTCATTATCCAATCATACACGCAAAAAGGGGCGACACCACCATAGGGGCTGGTATGGGCGGCCGCCTCAGGTGGCTGGAAAGTGTGCACCTAGTTTGAGTCGTCCAGGTTGGCCCACACTAGTTTTGTTCGTCCCAACGCACGAGCAGGCAATGTAAAAAATGAAGAAAAATGTTTCAATTTGGATGGGCCAATAACATAAGTGCAAG
This sequence comes from Triticum urartu, assembly GCF_003073215.2. Taxonomy (NCBI): domain Eukaryota; kingdom Viridiplantae; phylum Streptophyta; class Magnoliopsida; order Poales; family Poaceae; genus Triticum; species Triticum urartu. Next base: position 548,772,666 of record NC_053024.1, on the reverse strand, counting down.
GCAGGCCCTATAGCAGGCTCGCGGCCCAAACGAGCGCCTCCCATATCGATCGACAGCAGGAAAAATCCCAATCCATTCGCTCCAGCCTCCAGTCTAGTTCGCTCCTAACCTAGCCGCCGCTGGACAGACCGACACAGCACTTCCTCGTGCCCTCGTTGGAGGGCGGTCCCCGGGCTTCAAGCGAACGGAAGGACAAGAAGATGAAGATCCAACCCTGGGTGTAGTGTTGGAAATATGCCCTAGAGGCAATAATAAATTAGTTATTATTATATTTCCTTGTTCATGATAATCGTTTAATATCCATGCTAGAATTGTATTGATAGGAAACTCAGATACATGTGTGGATACATAGACAACACCATGTCCCTAGTAAGCCTCTAGTTGACTAGCTCGTTGATCAATAGATGGTTACGGTTTCCTGACCATGGACATTGGATGTCGTTGATAACGGGATCACATCATTAGGAGAATGATGTGATGGACAAGACCCAATCCTAAGCTTAGCACAAGATCATGTAGTTCGTATGCTAAAGCTTTTCTAATGTCAAGTATCATTTCCTTAGACCATGAGATTGTGCAACTCCCGGATACCGTAGGAGTGCTTTGGGTGTGCCAAACGTCACAACGTAACTGGGTGACTATAAAGGTGCACTACGGGTATCTCCGAAAGTGTCTATTGGGTTGGCACGAATCGAGACTGGGATTTGTCACTCCATGTGATGGAGAGGTATCTCTGGGCCCACTCGGTAGGACATCATCATAATGTGCACAATGTGACCAAGGAGTTGATCACGGGATGATGTGTTACGGAACGAGTAAAGAGACTTGCCGGTAACGAGATTGAACAAGGTATCGGGATACCGACGATCGAATCTCGGGCAAGTGTCATACTACCGATAGACAAAGGGAATTGTATACGGGATTGATTAAGTCCTTGACATCGTGGTTCATCCGATGAGATCATCGTGGAACATGTGGGAGCCAACATGGGTATCCAGATCCCGCTGTTGGTTATTGACCGGAGAACGTCTCGGTCATGTCTGCATGGTTCCCGAACCCGTAGGGTCTACACACTTAAGGTTCGGTGACGCTAGGGTTATAGAGATATTAGTATGCGGTAACCGAATGTTGTTCGGAGTCCCGGATGAGATCCCGCGTCACGAGGAGTTCCGGCCGTAATGGTCCGGAGGTAAAGAATTATATATAGGAAGTGCTATTTCGGGCATCGGGACAAGTTTCGGGGTCACCGGTATTGTATCGGGACCACCGGAAGGGTCCCGGGGGTCCACCGGGTGGGGCCACCTGTCCCGGGGGGGCACATGGGCTGTAGGGGTGTGCACCTTGGCCTACATGGGCCAAGGGCACGATCCCCAAGAGGCCCATGCGCCTAGATATAAGGAAGGAAGAGTCCTAAGAGGGGAAGGCACCTCCTAGGTGCCTTGGGGGGGAGGGACTCCTCCCTTGGCCGCCGCCCCCCTAGGAGATTGGATCTCCTAGGGCCGGCGCCCCCCCTAGGCTCCCTATATATAGTGGGGAAAGGAGGGCCTCTCAACCCACGCCTTTGGTGCCTCCCTCTTCCTCTCCAACACATCCTCCTCCTCCATAGAGCTTAGCGAAACCCTGCCGGAGTACTGGAGCTCCACCACCACCACGCCGTCGTGCTGCTGGATCTCCATCAACCTTTCCTCCCCCCTTGCTGGATCAAGAAGGAGGAGACATCGCTGCTCCGTACGTGTGTTGAACGCGGAGGTGCCGTCCGTTCGGCGCTAGGATCATCGGTGATTTGGATCACGACAAGTACGACTCCATCAACCCCGTTCTCTTGAACGCTTCCGCGCGCGATCTACTAGGGTATGTAGATCCACTCCCCCTCGTTGCTAGATGACTCCATAGATAGATCTTGGTGACACGTAGGAAAATTTTGAATTTATGCTACGTTCCCCAACAGTGGTATCAGAGCCAGGTTTATGCGTAGTTACTATGCATGAGTAGAACACAAAGTAGTTGTGGGCGTTGATTTTGTTCAATATGCTTACCGTTACTAGTACAATCTTGATTCGACGGCATTGTGGGATGAAGCAGCCCGGACCGACCTTACACGTACTCTTACGTGAGTCTGGTTCCACCGACTGACATGCACTAGTTGCATAAGGTGGCTAGCGGGTGTCTGTCTCTCCCACTTTAGTCAGGGTCCTTATGAAGGGTAAATAGCAATTGGCATATCACGTTGTGGTTTTTGCGTAGGTAAGAAACGTTCTTGCTAGAAACCCATAGCAGCCACGTAAAACATGCAAACAACAATTAGAGGACGTCTAACTTGTTTTTGCAGGGTATGCTATGTGATGTGATATGGCCAAAGGATGTGATGAATGATATATGTGATGTATGAGATGATCATGTTCTTGTAATAGGAATCACGACTTGCATGTCGATGAGTATGACAACCGACAGGAGCCATAGGAGTTGTCTTAATTTATTTATGACCTGCGTGTCAACATAAACGTCATGTAATTACTTTACTTTATTGCTAACCGTTAGCTGTAGTAGTAGAAGTAATAGTTGGCGAGGCAACTTCATGGAGACACGATGATGGAGATCATGGTGTCATGCCGGTGACGATGATGATCATGGAGCCCCGAAGATGGAGATCAAGAGGAGCAAAGTGATGATGGCCATATCATGTCACTATTTGATTGCATGGGATGTTTATCATGTTTATGCATCTTGTTTACTTAGAACGACGGTAGTAAATAAGATGATCCCTCATAATAATTTCAAGAAAGTGTTCCCCCTAACTGTGCACCGTTGCGACAGTTCGTTGTTTCAAAGCACCACGTGATGATCGGGTGTTAGATTCTAACGTTCACATACAACGGGTGTAAGACAGATTTACACACGTGAAACACTTAGGTTGACTTGACGAGCCTAGCATGTACAGACATGGCCTCGGAACACAAGAGACCGAAAGGTCGAGCATGAGTCGTATGATGACTAGTCTGTCTCACGTGATGATCGGACACGGCCTAGTTGACTCGGATCATGTAATCACTTAGATGACTAGAGGGATGTCTATCTGAGTGGGAGTTCACAAGATGAACTTAATTATCCTGAACATAGTCAAAAGGTCTTCGCAAATTATGTCGTAGCTCGCGCTTCAGTTCTACTGTTTAGATATGTTCCTAGAGAAAATTTAGTTGAAAGTTGATAGTAGTAATTATGCGGACTAGGTCCGTAAACTGAGGTTTGTCCTCATTGCTTCATAGAAGGCTTATGTCCTTAATGCACCGCTCAGTGTGCTGAACCTCGAACGTTGTCTATGGATATTGCGAACATCTGACATACACATTTTGATAACTACGTGATAGTTCAGTTAAACGGCTTAGAGTTGAGGCACTGAAGACGTTTTGAAACATCGCGAAACATATGAGATGTTTCGAGGGCTGAAATTGGGATTTCAGGCTCGTGCCCATGTCAAGAGGTATAAGACCTCCGACGATTTTCTTAGCCTGCAAACTAAGGGAGAAAATCTCAATTGTTGAACTTGTGCTCAGATTGTCTGAGTACAACAATCGCTTGAATCGAGTGGGAGTTGATCTTCCAGATGAAATAGTGATGGTTCTCCGAAGTCATTACCACCAAGCCGCTTGAGCTTCGTGATGAACTATAATATATCAGGGACATATATGATGATCCTTGAGATATCCGCGATGTTTGACACCACAAAAGTAGAAATCAAGAAGGAGCATCAATTGTTGATGGTTGGTGAAACCACTAGTTTCAAGAAGGGCAAGGGCACGAAGGGATGCTTCATGAAACAGCAAATCAGCTGCTGCTCTAGTGAAGAAACCCAAGGTTGAACCCAAACCCGAGACTAAGTGCTTCTGTAATAAGGGGAACAGCCACTGGAGCAGAATTACCCTAGATACTTGGTAGATGAGAAGGCTGGCAAGGTCGATAGAAGTATATTGGATATACATTGTGTTGATGTGTACTTTACTAGTACTCCTAGTAGCACCAGGGTATTAGATACCGGTTCGGTTGCTAAGTGTTAGTAAGTCGAAATAAAAGCTACGGAATAAACGGAGACTAGCTAAAGGCGAGCTGACGATATGTGTTGGAAGTGTTTCCAATGTTGATATGATCAAGCATCGCATGCTCCCTCTACCATCGAGATTGGTGTTTGCGTTGAGCATAGACATGATTGGATTATGTCTATCGCAATACGGTTATTCATTTAAAGAGAATAATGGTTACTCTGTTTATTTGAATAATACCTTCAATGGTCTTACACCTGAAATGAATGGTTTATTGAATCTCGATCGTAGTGATACACATGTTCATGCCAAAAGATAGTAATGATAGTACCACCTACTTGTGGCACTGCCACGTAAGTCATATCGGTATAAAACGCATGAAGAAGCTCCATGTTGATGGATCTTTTGGCTCACTCGTTTTTGAAAAGTTTGAGACATGCGAACCATGTCTATTGGTAGATATGCATGAAGAAACTCCATACAGATGGATCGTTTGGACTCACTTGATTTTGAATCACTTGAGACATGAAAATCATACCACATGGGCAAGATGACTGAAAGCCTCGTTTTCAGTAAAATGGAACCAGAAAGCAACTTGTTGGAAGTAATACATTTTGATGTGTGCAATCCAATGAGTGCTGAGGCATGTAGTGGATATCGTTATGTTCTTACTTCACAGATGATTTGAGTAGATGTTGAGTATATTTACTTGATAAATCACGAGTCTGAATTATTGAAAGGTTCAAGTAATTTCAGGGTGAAGTTGAAAGATCGTCGTGACAAGAGGATAAAAGATCTATGATATGATCATAGAGATGAATATCTGAATTACGAGTTTGGCACAGAATTAAGACATTGTGGAAATTGTTTCACAACTAATACAGCCTGGAACACCGTAGTGTGATGGTGTGTCCGAACATCATAACTGCACCCTATTGGATATGATGCATACTATGATGTCTCTTATCGAATTACCACGATAGTTTATGGGTTAGGCATTAGAGACAACCACATTCACTTTAAATAGGGAACCACGTAATTCCGATGAGATGACACCGTATGAACTATGGTTTAGAGAAACCTAAGCTGTCATTTCTTAAAAGTTTGGGGCTGCAACGCTTATGTGAAAAAGTTTCAGGCTAATAAGCTAGAACCCAAAGCGGATAAATGCATCTTCATAGGACACCCAAAACAGTTGGGTATACCTCATGTCTCAGATCCGAAAGCAATAAGGGATTGTTTCTAGAATCGGGTCCTTTCTCGAGGAAAAGTTTCTCTCGAAAGAATTGAGTGGGAGGATGGTGGAGACTTGATGAGGTTATTGAACCGTCTCTTCAACTAGTGTGTGGCAGGGCACAGGAGTTGTTCCTGTGGTCACCTACACCAATTGAAGTGGAAGCTTATGATAGTGATCATGAAACTTCAGATCAAGTCACTACCAAATCTCGTGGGATGACAAGGATGCGTACTACTTCAGAGTAGTACGTAATCCTGTCTTGGAAGTCATGTTGCTAGACAACAATGAACCTACGAGCTATGGAGAAGCGATGGTGGGCCTGGATTCCGATAAATGGCTCGAGGCCATAAAATCCGAGAGAGGATCCATGTATGAAAACAATGTGTAGACTTTGGCAGAACAACTCGATGGTCATAAGGCTGTTGAGTGCAGATGGATTTTAAAAGGAAGACGGACAATGATGGTAAATGTCACCATTAAAGAAAGCTCGACTTGTCGTTAAGATGTTTTCCGACAAGTTCAAGGAGTTGACTACGATGAGACTTTCTCACTCGTAGCGATCTAAGAGTCTGTTGGAATTATATTAGCGATTACTGCATTATTTATGAAATCTTGCAGATAGGATGTCAAAAACCATTGTTTCCTTGACGATTTTCTTGAGGAAAGGTTGTATGTGATACAAACCGGAAGGTTTTGTCAATCCTGAAAGATGCTAATAAGTATGCAAAGCTCCAGCAATCCTTCTAAGGACTGGAGTAACCATCTCGGAGTTGGAATGTATGCTTTGATAAGATGATCAAAGTTTTGGGTGTATACAAAGTTTATGAGAAACTTGTATTTCCAAAGAAGTGAGTGGGAGCACTACAGAATTTCTGATAAATATATGTTGACATATTGTTGATCAGAAATGACATAGAATTTCTGGAAAGCATATAGGGTTATTTGGAAAGTGTTTTTCAATGGAAAGCCTGGATTAAGCTACTTGAACATTGAGCATCAAGATCTATAAGGATAGATCAAAACGCTTAATGGTACTTTCAAATGAGCACATGCCTTGACATGATCTTGAAGGTGTTCAAGATGGATCAGTCAAAGAAGGAGTTCTTGCCTGAGTTGTAAGGTATGAAGTTAAGACTTAAAGCTCGACCACATCAGAAGAAAGAGGAAGGATGAAGGTCGTCCCCTATGCTTTTATCATAGGCTCTCTATAGTATGCTATGCTGTGTACCGCACCTGAAGTGTGCCTTGCCATGAGTCAGTCAAGGGGTACAAGAGTGATCCAAGAATGGATCACAGGACAGCGGTCAAAGTTATCCTTAGTAACTAGTGGACTAAGGAATTTTCTCGATTATGGAGGTGGTAAAAGAGTTCATCGTAAAGGGTTACGCCGATGCAAACTTTGACACTAATCCAGATTATTCTGAGTAGTAAACTGGATTCGTATAGTAGAACAGTTATTTGGAATAGCTCCAAATGTAGCGTAGTAGTTGCATCTACAAGATGACATAGAAATCTGCGAAGTACATACGGATCTGAAAGATTCAGACCCGTTGACTATAACATCTCTCACAAGCATAACATGATCAAACCCAGAACTCATCGAGTGTTAATCACATATCGATGTGAACTAGATTATTGACTCTAGTAAACTCTTTGGGTGTTAGTCACATGGGGATGTGACCTTGAGTGTTAGTCACATAGCGATGTGAACTGGATTATTGACTCTAGTGCAAGTGGGAGACTGTTGGAAATATGCCCTAGAGGCAATAATAAATTAGTTATTATTATATTTCCTTGTTCATGATAATCGTTTATTATCCATGCTAGAATTGTATTGATAGGAAACTCAGATACATGTGTGGATACATAGACAACACCATGTCCCTAGTAAGCCTCTAGTTGACTAGCTCGTTGATCAATAGATGGTTACAGTTTCCTGACCATGGACATTGGATGTCGTTGATAACGGGATCACATCATTAGGAGAATGATGTGATGGACAAGACCCAATCCTAAGCTTAGCACAAGATCATGTAGTTCGTATGCTAAAGCTTTTCTAATGTCAAGTATCATTTCCTTAGACCATGAGATTGTGCAACTCCCAGATACCGTAGGAGTGCTTTGGGTGTGCCAAACGTCACAACGTAACTGGGTGACTATAAAGGTGCACTACGGGTATCTCCGAAAGTGTCTGTTGGGTTGGCACAAATCGAGACTGGGATTTGTCACTCCGTGTGACGGAGAGGTATCTCTGGGCCCACTCGGTAGGACATCATCATAATGTGCACAATGTGACCAAGGAGTTGATCATGGGATGATGTGTTACAGAACGAGTAAAGAGACTTGCTAGTAACGAGATTGAACAAGGTATCGGGATACCGACGATCGAATCTCGGGCAAGTGTCGTACCGATAGACAAAGGGAATTGTATACGGGATTGATTAAGTCCTTGACATCGTGGTTCATCCGATGAGATCATCGTGGAACATGTGGGAGCCAACATGGGTATCCAGATCCCGCTGTTGGTTATTGACCGGAGAGAGAGTCATCTCGGTCATGTCTGCATGTCTCCCGAACCCGTAGGGTCTACACACTTAAGGTTCGGTGACGCTAGGGTTATAGAGATATTAGTATGCAGTAACCCGAAAGTTGTTCGGAGTCCCGGATGAGATACGTCACGAGGAGTTCCGGAATGGTCCGGAGGTAAAGAATTATATATAGGAAGTGAAGTGCTATTTCGGGCATCGGGACAAGTTTCGGGGTCACCGGTATTGTACCGGGACCACCGGAAGGGTCCCGGGGGTCCACCGGGTGGGGCCACCTGTCCCGGGGGGCACATGGGCTGTAGGGGTGTGCACCTTGGCCTACATGGGCCAAGGGCACCAGCCCCAAGAGGCCCATGCGCCTAGAGATAAGGAAGGAAGAGTCCTAAGAGGGGAAGGCACCTCCTAGGTGCCTTGGGGGGGGAGGGACTCCTCCCTTGGCTGCCGCCCCCCTAGGAGATTGGTTCTCCTAGGGCCGGCGCCCCCCCTAGGCTCCCTATATATAGTGGGGAAAGGAGGGCCTCTCAACCCACGCCTTTGGTGCCTCCCTCTTCCTCTCCAACACATCCTCCTCCTCCATAGATCTTAGCGAAGCCCTGCCGGAGTACTACAGCTCCACCACCACCACGCCGTCGTGCTGCTGGATCTTCATCAACCTTTCCTCCCCCCTTGCTGGATCAATAAGGAGGAGACGTCGCTGCTCCGTACGTGTGTTGAACGCGGAGGTGCCGTCCGTTCGGCGCTAGGATCATCGGTGATTTGGATCACGACGAGTACGACTCCATCAACCCCGTTCTCTTGAACGCTTCCGCGCGCGATCTACAAGGGTATGTAGATCCACTCCTCCCTCGTTGCTAGATGACTCCATAGATAGATCTTGGTGACACGTAGGAAAATTTTGAATTTATGCTACGTTCCCCAACATGTAGCCTGCGTGGGAGGCAGCGGCGGCAGCACGGGCATGGCATCGAGCTTGCGCAAACGGACAATCGCAGCTTGCAAGAGTAGCATGCGCAACGAGTAGGTACATCACATCCCTGATTATATCTAATTCAACTCTTCAATTTCTGGCCAATAGTTAAACCTGACGGTGTTGTAAAACCTCTTGTATGTAGGGAATCTATGAGAAAATGAAACCAATTTCTACTTATTTTATAACTCCCCCAATCAATACTGAACTGACTGAATCTGATGTATCTAATCAAGTTTCTGGTGCAAAACTACAAGCTCATGTTGTTCTTGAGCCTGAAGTGTCTAATGAACAGACTGCTAATGAAGGATTTGATGCAAACATTTTACATGCTCCTGGTGATGAACATATAGTGTCTAATGAGGGATCTAATGCAAGCATTTTGCAGGCTCATTGAAGGATTTAGTGTCTAATGATGATCTACTATGTTGAGAGAGACAGAGATTTGCAGGCATTGATGACAAGCAAATTATAGTGCATTTTCATAGCTTGAGGAAACATCGAGGCCATCTACTAGAAAGTCCCCGTATCATGACAACATAGCATAAATACTTTTCTAATATGTTGTTTGAAACTATTGGCATACTTGTGCAGGATAGATATATTGATATGCAGTTTGCGCACTGGTTATACGTGCAATTACACTTCGATATTTTCAGCCAGAGAACGAATAATTCAAGCAGGTACAGACCATGTTTGTAGTCCTTGTACACCATGTTGCATTTTGTGTTTTTTGGTGCTTGCATCATTTAGTGTTTATAATCCGAACTACTTTGGATCATTAGCTAGTTTTCAAAGTGCATGTAGCTTCACATTTCTCAAGTTATGTTGATTTCCAGAGTGCAAGTGCCTTCGTATTTTTTAAGTTAAATTTTTGCCCCTGGTAACTTAAATTCGTGGATCAGCCACTGCACACAAATCATACACGAATGCCAGTACGAATTAAATGAAATGTAGGGACTTACGCTAGCTCGTTGTACAGGCTCACTGCAGCTCTACTTGCGCTTGGGATGTTCCATGTACAAGTCCATGTTACCACTTGCTTGGATGTGCAGGCCTTGTGCTCCTTGCATCCCCCTCTGCATTTTTGACACGGCGAATGGTTGATCAAATAAGAGGAATCGACCTTGATGTTGTACCGGAGGACAGATACTTACAAGGTTATACGGGTGTGCAGGATGTGTACCAGATCCCGTAGCGCCGTCATGCTTCGCTAAAATATGGATTTGCTTGTTTCAGATGATATCTTCAGAAGAAATAAGAGTTAAGGTCAGAGTTGCATAGGCGTGTAAGCTAAGAGAGCAGTGAAAGGATACCCAAACATCGTCGGAACAGTGCACAAGGGAGTGATGTGTGGATACCTAGTTCGGGCCGGCGTTTGGGCATGCTCGCCTAGCTAGAGTGCGGGTCACTTCAGAGCCATTGAGGGTGATGTGCTGGCTGGCCGCGCACGGATGCAGATCTTGAGTGGCAGCGGAGCGCTATGATGCGGTGGACGAGACCGTTGGTGAAGCCCCAACGGCCTCGGGGGGCGGAGGTGCGATGATGTGTTCAGTGAAGTAGCCCCGGTGAGCTGGGAGACATCGTCGGTGAAGCTCACCTGATGCAGTGGAACTCGGTGTCTGTGAGGCACGTCGGTTGCGGCGGCCGACGTTGTCGGTGGACCACCCGGTGCGGTGGACAAGGGCGTAGATGAGGTAGCTCCAGTGCGGTGGTGAAGCGCGACCGTCGTCTTCGTCGTCGTCGTCCGGCACAGAGGTGGGGAATGGTGGGGAAAGAGACGAGACGAGGGGCGATTCGAGGGTTGGCGGCGAATTAGGGATTTGAGCAATCTGGGCGCGGAAGGGGACGGTGGAGAAGAGAGATTTTGCAGGGCTGGAATTGGGGCCGCTAGATATTTCAATCCGAAACGTGGAAGCGCGAACTTATATTGTTGTCGTCCTTTTTTTGGGGGGGGGAGGGGGGTGGGTGGCTGGGTGCTACGCGTCCATCCGACACACGCGACCACCCCGACAGGACTATGCTTCGGTGCCTTAAGGCACCTGCCTTTGTGTCCATGACATATGGGCCCAACAAGTGGCTGGCCCACATGTCAGTGACCCAAAGGCAGTTGCCTTTAAGGCACCGAAGCAGCGTTCGCACCGACACGCCCCTGGTTTGCCTGGTGCGCCTACATTTGAGAATGCAAACGAATCTGTATGTATTACCATGCCTGTGTTTTCCTTGCAATAATTAGTCATTGGAAACGAGATACTCCATCCGTTCACTTTTGTAAGTCGTTTCAGACAACTTAAAATGAACTGTTTTGCACATTGTCTGAAATGCCTTCAAGGTCTTATAAAAGTGAACAGAGGGAGTACTATAAATTAATTAATGAGGAGTTATTTGAAAAAAAATCGAAACGGTACCCACGCTAACGTGGATTAGAGTGTGTGTCACATAATTAGTTATTTGAATTAGAGTGTGTGTCACGTAGTTAGTTATTCGAATTAGAGTGTGTGTCACGTAGCGATCTCCAATTCTAACGTGGATTTCGCATTTCACTGTATCCACGCTACTTTTTTAATACAAATTCATATGTATATGATGAACACCATGGTAGTGAGAAAACTTTTGGATGGATTCAAACATATGACCTACAAAATAGCACAACAAACTGAGTCAATGTCAACTTTTTGAAACTTAGTATGGCACGAATTTGAAATAATTACCCGTATGCCTAGTCCTCGGTTCAAATCTTACAATGTACACCGAATTGAAACATCGATATTAAGTCTCGTACTATGTACATTCAAATGTTGTTTTTAGCCCCCCCGCACAAACGCTACATACTTCCTGTATCGGTCAATCTTCCTCTCCTAACCACCTTAGGAAGCTATCAGTTTCCAACACACGTTCATTCTTTCTCTCCATGTTTCGATCTCTAAGTCTCTCAACTACACAACCCCTTTTCCACTCTGTTACGAAATGTATTTACCTCACACACCCGCCATTGCACCCCATGCCGAGCTCTCTCTCTCTCTCTCTCTCCCCCTCTCCCTCTCACCCTCTCGTGCTAAATACATGCATTGCCTATCTAGCCCCCCAACCTCTCATGCATGCGCACGCACGCACGTTGTATATCTAGGTCACTCCCTCGAGACTGTCTCACTCTTTCTTCCACATGGCGGGCCACACTCGCTCAATCTCGCTCTCTTTATCTGAGTCTCATTTAACCTCGTTTTCTTTCACACAAAAATGATATATCTCCCTGTTCGGGCCTCGATCGACACACTCTATACTCTCTCACACAGATTGTCTATCTTGGTCAGTCCATCCAAGCCGCCACCACTCTTTCGACCTCATGGTGGGCCAAGCTCACTCAGTCTCTCTCTCTCTCTCTCCGTATGTCTCGATTGACCTCGCTCTTTCTCGGACAAAAACGATATATCACCATGTTGAGCCCAATTCGACCTATTCACATTGTATACTCTCTCACGCACATCGTCTATCTAGGTCACTCTCTCCAACCCGTCTCACTCTTTCGATCGCATGGTGACCCTATGTGATTGGTTGACCTTGCTTCCTCCCACGCACAAAATATATCTACACGTCTGTGACTGGATCATCTCTCAAGCTCTATCTTACAGCCCTCACCCTTGCCAAAAAGCTCAATCGGACAATATCTCTCCAGAGCATATATATTTGTTCAATGAATGTCGGACCACACTCACTTTGTCTCTCTATCTATATGTCTCTTGATTGACCTCGCTTTCTCACACCGTATCTTCCACGCGTTGAAGCTACTACCTCTCCATCCCTCGCAAAGCCGGAGCTATTTACATTGCGAGGGGCACTCCAACCTTGGATTAATTTGTGTAGGCATTTATTCCGGTCGGTTTAGATTATATTTTTATAGCATTCGGCCCACAACTACTCCAATCACCGTAGCGGGTAATTAAGCTATGGGGAGCACCTAATATGAGCACCAGGGAGCCGTTGGATCGAAGATGCAGCGGCACACACGAGGCCTGAATGTTTTATTTGCAAAAAAACCTTTGGAGAGTTTGGAAATTGTGCATAATTACAAAGACTACTCCCAAGCCATTGGATCTCACTTCCAACGGTGTAAAAACTTGTATCACCATAGTATCTAAGCTGTGGGGTGGATGTGATATTCTATGCCGCTGTCATTTTTGTTCATAAACTTGCAAAAAACGTGTAACTCGTGCCGTTACTTGTCTAACCGTGCAAAGTGTTTTTTCAAAAAAACCATCCTATACTGAAATATTGGAACAACACACGGGGGTCCCACTTGTCATTAATCAAATTTGGACCTAAAACTAAGAAATCTGAAAGACGAGATTTGAACTGGCAACCTGGACTACAAAGCGTAAGTCGATAGCCTGAAAAAACGAATGGTTGTTGGCTTTGTCCCATAACTTGATTTTATAAAGTACTTGCGTTGAGTAGAGTAGAGGGAGTGCCTCATCAACACGTGCATGACCGTTATCTCACTTACTGGTGGGTCCCAGGTCTGCAATCTCAATCTCTCTTCTCTCCATCTTCTAACCTTTGCACGGGCACACACGAAGAGCGGCGCTAGCTTGCCGTGGTGTTATTACAACTAAAAAAAACTTGGAAAATAGAAGAATCGCCTAGAACAAGAGACGTTGTGGCTGGTCGAGACGGAGCTAACCACATCTATCCTCCGTGCCATGTTTGCATGATGAAGCTGTGTGGCTAGTGGGGTGTTTTCAACCGACTGGCTGGGTCCCGAGGTCGAACCATAGGTACTCTACTACGTCTGATACAGTATATTTTTACACGCACATTTTTCCTCCGTGCCGAGACGTGGCACACCCTACCGCGCGGTTTCGAGGTCCTCCCGGGTGGTGCACGCATATATTCTTCCTGACGTGGGACACCCTACCGCGCGTTTTCTGGGTCCTCCTCGGTCGTAGTGCTGAAGCAAGTAAATGAGTCATCAAATCACGAAAGACCACCTTTCCCGCCAAGTACATCAGTGAAGCACGGTGGCTAGCTAGTTGGGCTAGTTCGACCGATTAGCTAGGCCGCTGCCACATTTGTTTTTTCACCCCTTTTTTATCTACTTGCCGATAGGTAAATTTAAATATCCACCGTGGCGTTGCTCTGGTGTTTGGGTGCGGCAGGATTTTTATTTTTTTGATTGACGGGAGCAGGCGCAGCAGGATTTTTAATTTTTTGATTGACGGGAGCAGGCACGGCAGCAATTAGTCACGATGACTCCGCCTGTACCCACTGCTCCCTGATGTGAGAAGTCGTCGACTGGTGTTTTACCGTGGTGAAAACCAAAAGATTCCCCGCTCCCTCCGCCTTCCCGTAGATTGCATTGCCTTTCAGCCGTTTCGCCCCCTTTGCTTCCTTTCCCCATTGCTTCTACCTGGTGCCATGGCGGCAAAGCAGATCACGGAGTCCGAGGTGAGGCTCCTGACACAGGAGTTCCATGCCAAGGATGCGGAGCTCAGGGCCAAGGACATGGAGCTCCATGAGCTCAAGGAGGAGAGGAGTGCCATGCTCCTCCGTTATGTCCGGGAGTTCATGGAGCTTCAAAAGCGGCAGGCGTCCACCACAAAGATGCTCGAGGCGTCGGCGGCGTTGCTGCAGAAAGCGGGAGATACGATAGGCCGTCAGGGGAGCCGGCTGGAGCGCGAGCGGGCTGATCGTGATGAGGTCCAGGATTGCCTCAGCCACTTGGTGAACCAAGTTGCCACACATGTGTTGCGGCTGCGCGATGCCTACCGTCGTGCCAGCGCGACGATGCCGGCCGTCGGGCTAAACCCGTTCGACCACCCGGTCGACTTCAACGAGCTGCGGCTTCCTGACCTGGTCTCCTTCTTCACCTATATCTCCGAGGAGCTAAGCCGTCTTTGCGCGATGGTGGGGGCTGAGCTGGACAAGGAGGGGTTGCGGGCTGCCATCGCCGTTGCTGGGCGAATCCTTTCAGGGCTCCGTCACCAGAATCCATTCGTGCCATTGGACGCCGTCTTTGACGAGCTGGCTCCCGTCAACCGGGAGCGGGCTCTGCGGGCGGTTGCACCAGCATCACCAACGTCGTGCGCCTCGAGAAGCAGAGGGACTTCGGTGGTGTTTAGGCGCCCTCTGCATGGGCATGTCTATGTCTCGGCACAACATGACCGTTGGATCAAACTTAGACGGTGCAGATCAGTCACTGTAGCACAAAGCGTGTGGGTGTGTTTGGTTGCATTCTCATCTCAATATAGTTGTTTCCTCTTCGTGTATTTTTTTCAACCTACTAGTGTGGACTCATGCACTCTGCCAAACACCCAAAAGTGGGTCGAGAAGGGAACTTTTGCTCCCATCCCATGCACCCTTCATACACCCTGCCTAACACTATTCGTGCTTCATATGGTTCATGTTTCATGGAGTACTATAGCACCGTACTCTCCGTGCGCTGTGGACCTAGTTCTGTTAACATTGATCTCACCGTCCATTCTTGACCGGACAGTCGAAAAAGCGGTACTATGTTACATATAGGAGTAATTGACATGCGCACAACATCATTTGTTATCGTCATATCTTACTACACTAGCAACAAGATTGTGTAGTACTGACGTATGAACCACCGCACATGCCTAGTAGTAGGAGCACTGTGTATGTTCAAGTGGCTGCCGTGTTTCGCACTCCTCCGTAGTAAGAGTGGAAACGCTTGCTGTAATCATTTTTTTCTTCTGAAAACAGTGGACACGCTCTACCGTGCGGATCCTCCTCCAGCCATGCACTAAATTACTCACTTTCGCCGATGTGTGGGATAGCCAGCATCGGGGTCCACCAGCCATGCACTAAATTACCCCGTAGTA
Organism: Triticum urartu; assembly: GCF_003073215.2. Taxonomy (NCBI): domain Eukaryota; kingdom Viridiplantae; phylum Streptophyta; class Magnoliopsida; order Poales; family Poaceae; genus Triticum; species Triticum urartu. The sequence continues at coordinate 548,757,040 of NC_053024.1, read as the reverse complement.
GAGTGACAGTAGACTACCCCGATCGAAGCGCCACAGTAATGCCCAATGAGCCTTCAAATCACCAAACCCCCTCCTTTCCAGTAGTAAGTTGGATGGACGAAGCAACCATCATTTCACACTTCTCTCTCAGCTTCCTCTCTACCCAACCCTCGCTTCTGCCTCATCTTTTTCCTCATTTCTTCAAGAAAACCCCGACCTGCTTCTGCCATTGTTCTTCTCTCCCAAAGAAGGAAAGGTGAGCGCATCAATGGTGTTGATTCTGGCCAAGGCCCGGTCTTGCAACCCCGAGACTGATCCTATAACTCCCTCTCTTTTCTTCTTTTGGGTTTGTGATTATGGTTTCTTTTCTTTTATTTCTATTTGACAGTTTCTTGATGGACGCTGGAGCACCGGCCGAAGTGATGTCTATGGCTCCGGCCAAAACCATCGAGGCTCATGGTACAAAGAAGTGCAAGCACCCCGCCGAGACTACCGCAGACAAGCTCAAAGCCATCGCCCTGTCCAAGCCCCCCTCTCCGGGATCCCTCATTAAGCAAGTCCAGGTAATATCTCTTCTTGACGATCTTTTTCTCGATCTTGATCATGTTTTTTCATCTAACACGCAGTACTAGTACTAGTAGTACAACTTTCTGGGTGATCTTGCATGTGATTTTTGTGTGCCAAATGACGGTTCTAAATTCCTCTTTTGACCAAAACATGCGAGAGGTTGACACTGATTTCTTATAGATTACTTTCAACTACTCCCTCTGTCCCAAATTTCTTGTCTTAGATTTGTCTAGATACGGATGTATCTAATACTAAAATGTGACTAGATACATCCGTATCTAGACAAATCTAAGACAAGAATTTTGGGACGGAGGGAGTACTTTATGAACATCAATGCTACCTTTTAAGAGGGTATATTTGCCTTAGTAACTTGTGTTATGGATATTGCATGTAATCCCTCTGCTCTCATGCCTTTGAAGACATGTTCTAGTGTCTTTGTTCACTCATTTTTGTGTGTATATGTAGTCATATATGGAGTATAATATCAAAAATCATCTTATATTTCTGAACGGAGGTAGTAATAAAATATAGTTTTTGTTTGAATTAGAACCAGGTCCGCGGTGTAGATGAAGTCCTGAAAGTCATGCCGTGTGAACTGGAAAACCTGATGATGAGTTCTACTGCTAAACTATCTAGCTGCTGTGTCCTTGTCGCCACGTGTCCTGAACTAGTGTTTTCTTGTAGCATTGTTGTCAGGCATGTTCTCGAGGCTGTACTTGACCACAACAATTTCCTGGCTGTGCCTTTGATTACGAAGGGTGGGGTTCTTGTAAAGCTTCCCAACAAATCTGATGTGGCCTATCTTCATCATCATGTTTATGAGTGGAAAGACCACTCTGTTTGGTTCTCCAAGGTTGACAATATGGTGATGGTGCATGTAGACATCTCACAAGAAGTCCATGGCCTAGTCAGTTATGCGGGGTTCATCCCGTAGGTCGGTGGCAAAAAATAGTCTGCAGAGTTTAGTTAGTGCAACTTTGCTTGTTTGTAGTAAGTACTATTGTTCAGTACTTGATTTGTGTTTGTGAACCCTGTATTGTTTATTAGTACTACCGCTTTTGGTGTGTGGTCAGTCCTGAGAACGGTCTATGTTAATGTCTGTCCACTCAATTCAGTTTGTATATTTTGAAGTATCCATATCATATTTTTTGTGAGGACAGTCTATCAATTATGGTTACACTCCAATATCTGTATGCATTGCAGGGTTTATCGCACCCACCAGGATTTCCAGCCCCATGGATGTTCGGTCCATACGATTTGTCACGACCTTTGGACTGTCCTGCTTGTGGGAGTAGGCGGGGCCCCTGCATGCCATGCGTAGTTGAACGATCAATCTTCTGTTTAGTACTTCAACAGAGTGATTTCCTGGAAAGGAGTCACTCGTGTCACATCAAGTAAATCTTATTGATTTACTGTCTAAATCTTATTGATTTAATGTCAAGTTTTCTTTCTTTTCCTGCAATTTTACGATGCAGGTTTTGCCATGTGACATTCTGTAACACCCCGGATATGATTTACCCAATATGTAATCCAACTCTTGCCGTTTCCGGCGTTAAGTTATTTTATTTTCTCGGGTTCGGGTTTTTGTCTCCGTGTGTTGTTGTTGTTGTTGTTGTCTTGCATCTCATATCATGTCATCATGTGCATTGCATTTGCATACGTGTTTGTCTCATGGATCCGAGCATTTTCCCCGTTGTCCATTTTGCATTCCGGTGTTCCGTTCTCCTCCGGTGGTCATTTCTACCTTCCTTTCGTGTGTGGGGATTAAACATTTCCAGATTGGACTGAGACTTGCCAAGCGGCCTTGATTTACTACCGGTAGACCGCCTGTCAAGTTTCGTACCATTTGGACTTCGTTTGATGCTCCAACGGTTAACCGAGGGACCGAAAAGGCCTCGTGTGTGTTGCAGCCCAACACCCTTCCAATTTGGCACAAAACTCACCAAAACCCTCTCAATCATCTAGATCGTTCGATCACGATCGCGTGGCCGAAAACGCACCTCATTTGGACACTCCTAGCTCCCTCTATGCCTATAAATACACCTCCCTTCCGAAATCCCGGGTCTTTCCACCCCTAACCCTAGATCCTCTCCCTCCGCGCGCCGGACAACGTCCGCCGGTGCCGGACACGTCCACCGCCACCGCCAGCCAATCGTCTCTTGCCACGTGTCCCGGGCGGGCGCCCACATCGCCGCCGCCGCGCCGGCCCGCCCGAGCCTGCGGGAGGCCCCCGCGGCCCATCCAGGAGCCGCCCCGCGCCTCCTCTCCCCCCGAGCCGCAGCGCCCGACCCCGCCGCCTTCCTTCTCCAGCTCCGGCGACCGAAGCACCGCGCCTCCTCGCCGGCGGCCGCCGCGCCGCCCCACCTCGCCGCCCGCGCCACCGCGTCGCCTCGTCGCCGGAAGCAACTCCGGCGAGCTCCGCCGACCCCCTCCACCGCCTTGGCTCCCTCCCCTTCCTCCGGTGAGCGGCAAGTCCGGCGACATCTCCAGCCGCTACAGGGATCCCGGCAATCCTCGGTTCGTGTGAAGCCCTGGATCTGGATCTGAGATTTGAATCTCGGGGTTGACTTTCCGTCTCTAACCCTAATTATTTTGCCATGTTCATCGTGCCGTAACTTTGCATCCGTAGATCTGTTTTGGGCATATAGCATATCAAAATGTTCGTCTCAGAGAGCACATCATTTCATCTCATTGCATCATTTTCATTTGAGTTCATCTTGATGCACGAAATGCTGTTGGTAGAGTGCTATTTGAGTTAATTGTCAGATCTACTGCTCCCGATAGCTATTTGTCATTTTTGCCATGATTATTGTGTGCATGATATGCCCATGAGCTCTACATATGTTTTGTTATATGCTTTGTCATCTTTCCAGAGGTATCATCCATGTATTTTTGTGATGTGTGTGGTGACTAGCACAAGCTTGCAAAGTGGTGCATTCATTAATGCTAATTTCAGGGACTTAGCAATTCCACTAAGTCCTTGGACTGTTTTTATCAATATGCCATATGTTCATGTTGTTTCCTAGTGATCCGTGCCTCTTTTGAGGATGATCAGTAAGGATGATTTGTTAATCTTATAGTGCTCTATCCATCCATGTCTTTGTTTGAAATTATGGAGCACCCTAGCTTGAGTCAATCGAGCTCTACTTTTGCTATTTCGTGAATCTGGGCAGATTGTCTACTTGTTAGCGATTTTGCCGAGGATGTTGTAGTTGATCCATGCATGCTATGTTATTGTTCTTGCCATGTTTAGCTTGTATAATGTGTATTCTTGACGGGTGTATGCCTAGATTGTCATGCCTTGCTCTGTAGTGAGTGCATCGAGCTCGTAAACATGCCTACTTGATATCTGATTTGCATGCTCCAGTTTTTCACTAAGTCTGTGATCTGTTTAAGTTTTTGCCATGTTCACATGCTTGCAATTGTATTTTCTGAACCCTTTTGTCTCAAGGTCACTAAGGGACTTTTGTTAAGCTCTTTGAGTAGCTCCATGCCATGCTTTACTTTTCCATGTTAAGTTCCTGTAGCATATAGTTTTCTTGCTCCAAATTGTGCTATCTGATCTGAAATTGCAGACAAGTGTTAATTTCACTAAGTCTGAAATCTGTTTACCAATTGCACATTTGCCATGCTTGTTTGAACCTGTTAATGGATGAATTAGCCGTAGCTCAGTGTTCATCTTTGTTTAAGATTCATGAATGGATCCCTGCCATGTATTTTATTTCCATGTTTGGGTGCTGTAGTATAATTATCTTGTTGCATGTACATGGCTACTTGCTGTTTATCGCAGACCGGTGCCATATTTGTTTTGCTTGCCATTTCCAAACCGTGTCTCCGATTCCGGTGATCTTTATATCGTTTTCAAGCGAAATCATCTCACCTTTCCAGTGGCACACTTGGATTTCCAAGTTGAGGCCAGGGTCAATCATTCCTTGTCAAATCTTGCATATGCATCCCATCTCGCATCCCGCATAGCATACCATGTTTGCATCATGTTGCTTGAGTTTGCGCACATAGTTGGTTGCGTTCCTTTTGCTTGTTTGTCTTGTTTGGGTAGAGCTGGGAGACGAGTTCGCTAACGAGGAGCCCGTTGAGTTTGCTTTCAAGGATCCAGTCAACTCTGACAACTTTGCAGGCAAGATGATCCTACCCTCGAAATCACTTCTATCTTTGCTTTGCTAGATGCTCGCTCTTTTGCTATGCCTATGCTACGATGCCTACCACTTGCTTATCATGCCCCCAAATTGCCATGTCAAACCTCTAACCCACCATGTCCTAGCAAATCGTTGATTGGCTATGTTACCGCTTTGCTTAGCCCCTCTTATAGCGTTGCTAGTTGCAGGTGAAGATTGGAGACCGTTCCTTGTTGGAACATTATTTTCTTGTTGGGATATCACAATATTATCTTGTTATCTTAATGCATCTATATACTTGGTAAAGGGTGGAAGGCTCGGCCTCTCGCCTAGTGTTTTGTTCCACTCTTGCCGCCCTAGTTTCCATCATATCGGTGTTATGTTCCTGGATTTTGCGTTCCTTACGCGGTTGGGTGATAATGGGAACCCCTTGACAGTTCGCCTTGAATAAAGCTCTTCCAGCAATGCCCAACCTTGGTTTTACCATTTGCCACCTAGACTCTTTTTCCCTTGGGTTTCCGGAGCCCGAGGGTCATCTTATTTAAACCCCCCGGGCCAGTGCTCCTCTGAGTGTTGGTCCAACCTAGAGCCCCTTGCAGCGCCACCTCGGGGAAACTCGAGGGCTGGTTTTAGTTGTACGGAGTGCTTATCCGATTGTGCCCTGAGAACGAGATATGTGTAGCTCCTATCGGGATTTGTTGGCACATTCGGGCGGTGTTGCTGGATTTGTTTTAACTTGTTGAAGTGTCTTGTAGAACCGGGATACCGAGTCTGATCGGAATGTCTCGGGAGAAGGTATATCCTTCGTTGACCGTGAAAGCGTGTCATGGGCTAAGTTGGGACTCCCCTGCATGGATTTGAACTTTCGAAAGCCGTGCCCGTGGTTATGGGCAGATGGGAATTTGTTAATGTCCGGTTGTAGATAACTTGAACCTTAATTTAATTAAAATGAATCAATTGTGTGTGTTACCGTGATGGTCTCTTCTCGGCGGAGTCCGGGAAGTGAATACGGTGTTGGAGTAATGCTTGCCACAGGTTGTTCTCTAGTTATGCGTTCGCGCTTTGCCTTCTCTTCTCGCTCTCATTTGTGAATAGGTTAGCCACCATATCTTGCTAGTCGCTTGCTGCAGCTCCACATATTTTACCTTGCCTTACCTATAAGCTTAAATAGTCTTGATCGCGAGGGTGCGAGATTGCTGAGTCCCTGTGGCTCACAGATTACTTCCAAACCAGATGCAGGGTCTGATGACTCCGTTCCAGATGACGCGCTTGAGCTCAAGTGGGAGTTCGACGAGGACTCACGCCGTTACTATGTGTCTTTCCCTGATGATCAGTAGTGGTGCCCAGTTGGGGCGATCGGGACCGTGTCGCATGTTGGATTGGTCTTTATTTTGGCACCGTAGTCAGGCCATGAGTGATTGGATGATGTAATGCTATTTATGTACTTTGTTTGACGTGGCGAGTGTAAGCCAACTATGTACCTTCCCCTTTTATTATTTATATTACATGGGATGTTGAGAAGATTGCCTAACTTGCGACATTGCTTTCAATGCGGTTATGCCTCTAAGTCGTGCTTCGACACGTAGGAGATATAGCCGCATCGAGGGCGTTACAAGTTGGTATCAGAGCCTTCCCCAACCTTAGGAGCCCCCACTGCTTGATCGTTTTTAGCAGCCGAGTTGAGTCTGGAAAAAAATGTTTTGAGTCATTTAGGAATTATATATCGGAGAGTTTAGGAATTCTTTTTACTCCCCAGTCCCTTCATCACTCTGGTAAGGCATCCTGACGTAGAGTTTTGACTCTTCTCTTCACAAATTTCACTAAATTTTTTTTAGGATCACGTGGGTATCTTGGAATTGTTCCGATGGATTTGTGACGAGGACATTGTTCTTGGTGCCTCCTGTCATTTAGGGGTTGTGGCAGTGTCCCGGGGAGTTGAGCTCCGAGGTGTTGTCGTCACAATTTTATCGTTGCAGTTCTGGAATACCTGAGTTTAGTATGCCGACATCGAAAATCTCTTTTATGTAGTTGTTGGTGAGATAACCTCGACGCCACCCAGTACTGGGGCGGGAGTTCGAGAGTATTGCCATAACTTGTATAACGGATGCTTTTCGAAGGTTGAGGTAGATGGTTTCCGAAGTTTTTCTCGGTTATGTGTTGAAGGATGGATACAACTGGATGTAGGATTTGCTAGATTTGGGTGAGATATTATGCTTCCCCTGTATCCCCAACACCTGATTGCATAACCGGAAAGGTTCGGGAGTTTCATAGGTGGGAATTCTTGTAGCTCTAGTTCTTCTTCCACGGATATTTGGTTTGAGATTGGGATTTCTTACCGAGTATTCGTTCTTGATCCGTACCTTGTTGATTTTTTCCTCTACCTAAATTCTAAGTGGCTTCTCAATTTATGGATATGTGACCATTTCAAGTGGAATACATTCGTTCATTTTGTTCGGAGGTGAAGACTATATGTTGCAATTTCATCCCTCTTGATTCAGCTTCATTTTATCTGTCAATGTGCTAACGGATGTCACCCTCTTCAGGATGGCTCCCGCTAAGAGCAGCAATCAGAATCAGAATCAGGATCCGCCACCACCTCCCCCTCCTCCGGAGGCATGGCAAGCTGTGATGGCCGCTACCAATGCAAACACGCAGTTGATCATGCAAATTCTTTAAGAGCGCAACCAAGCGAACCAAGGCAACCAAGGCAAGAATCAGAATCACTTTGCTACACTCAACCAGTTCCTTGCTAACGGGCCAAAGACCTTCAGCAATTCTGTTGAGGCAACTGATGCTGACGATTGGCTCGTGGACTTATGCAAGCATTTCGAGTGCAGTAACGTTAGACCTGAGGACTTTGTCAAGTTTGCTTCCTTCCAACTCAAAGACCAAGCTGCAGAATGGTTCCAGCAGTACAAGGATTCCAAAGGTGGCCGTGTGATTACCTGGGATGAATTCCGTCAAGACTTCAAAGCTCATCATATTCCTCAGAGCGTGGTTGAAAGAAAGCATGAGGAATTCCGCAACCTGAAGCAAGGCTCTTTGTCTGTCTATGACTACAACAAGTTGTTTCAGAAGCTTGCCCGCTTTGCTAAGCAGGACGTCCCTGACGAGAAGAGCATGATATACCAGTTCAGGGGTGGTCTCAGAGAAGAAATCCAGCTAGCTCTTGTTCTCTTTGAGCCCTTGAGGTACGATGAGTTCTACAACATGGCATTGAAGCAAGAGGCTGCCCAACTGAGGTGTGATGCTTCCAAGAAGCGAGTCAGAGATGCTACTCCTTCTTCCTCTACTCAAGTGGCCAAGCAGCAGAAGTATTGGCTTCCTCCTCCTCCATTCCGTCAGCCGTATCAGAAGAGCAAAGGTGGCAGTGGATCTTCCCACCCACCCAACCCTGGCTTTCAGAACAAGACTTCGTCTCAAGCTTCAAGATCGAGTGCTTCGTATCACCGTCCGCTTTCAGAGGTCACGTGCAACAGGTGCCAACAGAAGGGTCACTATGCCAACAAGTGCTTCAACCAGAGGCGTCTCCCTCCTCCTCCTCATGTGAGATCGGCAAGTATAGTTGTGGTCAAGCATAACCCCAAGTACGCCAAGGTCAACATGGTGAATGCAGCTCAGGCAGAGGACTCGTCAGATGTCATCATGGGTAACCTTCCTATTAACGATATTCCCGCAAGAGTTCTTTTTGACACTGGTGCATCGCATTGTTTCATCTCGAGACCTTTTGCATGTAAGCATGATTTTTTTACTCAAGTGTTGCCGAAACCGTTGGCTATTGTCTCTCCGGCCCGTCAAATGACATCCCGAGTATGCGTTCCGGATGTTACAATCACTTTGGGTGACTATAAGTTCTTGTCTTCTCCAAATGTTCTTGGTGACTCGGATATTGATCTTATTCTCGGAATGGATTGGCTTTCTAAGCACAAGGCTCAACTTGATTGTGCAGCCAGGCAGATTCAATTGACTCATTTGTCTGAGGATGTAATTGTCTTTGCCGCTCGTGATGATACCATCCGTCTGTTTTCTCTCAATGAGAAGGGTGAACTGGATGCCATCTCTCAAATTCCAGTCGTTTGCGAATATCAAGACGTCTTTCCAGAAGAGCTTCCAGGAATGCCTCCGCACCGGCCAGTTGAATTCGTCATCGATCTTGAGCCTGGCACGGAACCAGTTTGCAAGCGTCCTTATAAGCTCGGACCTGAAGAGTTGAAGGAGCTGAAGAAGCAACTCGATATTCAAGAATGGGTCTCATCTGACCTAGTTCTTCTCCGTGGGGTTGTGGAGTTCTTTTTGTGAAGAAGAAGGATGGAACGGACCGACTTTGTGTTGACTACCGTCCATTGAACAAGAAGACTATCAAGAACAAATACCCACTTCCCAACATCAACGAGCTGTTCGAACAACTCAAAGGTGCCCAAGTATTCTCCAAGCTTGATCTCCGTATGGGTTATCACCAGATTCGAATCCATGAGCAAGATATTCCCAAGACGGCTTTCAGGACAAGCTATGGTTCATACGAATACACTGTCATGTCTTTTGGCCTCATCAACGCTCCTCCGACTTTCTCTCGCATGATGAACTTCATCTTCAACGCCTACACCAATGACTTCGTTTTGGTCTATCTCGACGACATTCTGGTCTTTTCAAAGAACAAGGAAGATCATGCCAAACACTTGCGTTTGGTGCTTGATAAGCTCATGGAACACCAGTTCTACGCCAAGTTCTCAAAGTGCGAATTTTGGCTCGATGAGGTTCTTTATCTTGGGCATATCATCTCTGCCAAGGGCATTGCAGTGAATCGTGAGAAGGTGTCTGCAATTGTGAATTGGGAACCACCTCAGAACGTGAAGCAACTCCGTAGCTTCCTCGGTCTCGCAAGCTACTGTCGAAGGTTCGTTGAGAACTTTTCAAAGATCGCGAAGCCTCTCTCAAATCTTCTCCAGAAGCACGTCAAGTACGTTTGGTCTCCGGAGTGTGACATTGCTTTCAACACTTTGAAAGAGAAATTGGTCACTGCTCCAGTTCTGACTCCTCCTGATGAATCCAAACCGTTCGAGGTCTTCTGCGATGCCTCTCTCCAAGGTCTCGGTGCAGTGTTGATGCAAGAGAAGAAAGTTGTGGCTTATACCTCTCGCCAGTTGAAGCCCAACGAGAAGAACTACCCCACTCATGACCTCAAGTTGGCGGCAGTTGTGCATGCTCTTTTGACTTGGAGACATCTCTTATTGGGAAGAAAAGTGGACATCTTCAGTGACCACAAGAGTCTCAAGTACATCTTCACTCAGCCTAATCTCAACCTCAGGCAGACTCGATGGGTCGAAATGATTCAAGAGTATAATCCGAGTATCGAGTATACTCCAGGCAAGGCCAATGTGATTGCTGACGCATTGAGCAGGAAGGCTTATTGCAACAGTCTGATTCTCAAGCCTTATCAACCCGAGCTTTGTGAAGCTTTCTGCAAACTCAATCTGCAAGTTGTTCCTCAAGGTTTCCTCGCCAACCTTCAACTCTCTCCTACCTTGGAAGACCAGATTCGCGAGGCTCAACTTCTTGATGCTATGGTGAAGAAGGTGAAGATTGGGATTGCCAAGAGCCAACCCAAGTACAAGTGCTACCGCCTTAATGACAAGGATACTCTCTTCTTCGAGGATCGTATTGTTGTGCCCAAAGGTGACCTTCGTAAAGTGATCATGAACGAGGCTCACAATTCACTCCTCTCCATCCACCCTGGGAGCACGAAGATGTATCAGGACCTCAAGCAGGCTTATTGGTGGACTCGAATGAAGCGCGAGATTGCTCAGTTCGTGAATGAGTGTGATGTCTGCAGAAGAGTGAAGGCAGAACACCAAAGGCCAGCTGGTCTCCTCCAACCTCTTGCCATTCCATAATGGAAGTTTGACCACATTGAGATGGACTTCATGACTGGGTTTCCAAAGTCCAAGCGTGGCAATGATGGTACATTCGTTGTCATCGACAAACTCACTAAAGTGGCTCACTTTCTGCTTATCAAAGAGTCTATCACTGCAGCTCAATTGGCGGAGCTGTATACCTCTCGGATTGTCTCGCTGCACGGTATTCCACAGGTGATCTCTTCAGACCGTGGCAGCATCTTTACCTCCAAGTTTTGGGATTCTTTTCAGAAGGCCATGGGCACCAACATCCGCTTCAGCACTGCTTTCCATCCTCAAACTAGCGGTCAAGTCGAGCGTGTCAACCAGATTCTTGAAGATATGCTCAGGGCTTGTGTGATCTCCTTCGGCATGAAGTGGGAGGATTGTCTTCCATATGCTGAATTCTCCTACAACAACAGTTTTCAAGCAAGTTCGGGCAAGGCCCCATTCGAAATTCTGTATGGCAGGAAGTGCCGTACCCCTCTCAACTGGTCTGAAACCGGCGAACGTCAACTTCTGGGAAATGACTTAATCACAGAGGCAGAGGAAATGTGCAAAGTCATTCGAGATAACCTCAAAGCAGCCCAATCGCGCCAGAAGAGCTACTATGATAGTAAGCACCGTGATTTGGCTTTCGAGATCGGAGATCATGTTTACCTCCGCGTCTCTCCAATGAAAGGTACTCGTCGCTTCAGTATCAAAGGGAAGCTTGCCCCTAGATCCGTGGGACCTTTCAAGATCGTCAACAAGAGAGGCGATCTCGCCTATCAACTCGAGCTTCCTTCAAACTTTGCAAATGTGCATGACGTGTTCCATGTCTCTCAGCTCCGCAAGTGCTTCAAGACTCCTGAACGCAGCGTCAACTTCGAAGACATTGAGCTCGAAGAAGATCTCTCTTATCGTGAGCACCCCGTTGCTATTCTTGAAGAGGCTGAACGCAAGACTCGCAATAAGTCAATCAAATTCCTCAAAGTAAAGTGGTCACACCATTCCGACCGTGAAGCCACCTGGGAACGCGAGGACCACCTCCGTTCTGAGTACCCGGCGTTCTTCCAGTCCTAGATCTCGGGACGAGATCCTTTCGTAGTGGTGGAGTGTTGTAACACCCTGGATATGATTTACCCATTATGTAATCCAACTCATGCCGTTTCCGGCGTTAAGTTATTTTATTTTCTCGGGTTCGGGTTTTTTCTCCGTGTGTTGTTGTTGTTGTCTTGCATCTCATATCATGTCATCATGTGCATTGCATTTGCATACGTGTTCGTCTCATGCATCCGAGCATTTTCCCCGTTGTCCATTTTGCATTCCGGTGTTCCGTTCTCCTCCGGTGGTCATTTCTACCTTCCTTTCGTGTGTGGGGATTAAACATTTCCGGATTGGACTGAGACTTGCCAAGCGGCCTTGATTTACTACCGGTAGACCGCCTGTCAAGTTTCGTACCATTTGGACTTCGTTTGATGCTCCAACGGTTAACCGAGGGACCGAAAAGGCCTCGTGTGTGTTGCAGCCCAACACCCTTCCAATTTGGCCCAAAACTCACCAAAACCCTCTCAATCATCTAGATCGTTCGATCACGATCGCGTGGCCGAAAACGCACCTCATTTGGACACTCCTAGCTCTCTCTATGCCTATAAATACACCTCCCTTCCGAAATCCCGGGTCTTTCCACCCCTAACCCTAGATCCTCTCCCTCCACGCGCCGGACAACGTCCGCCGGCGCCGGACACGTCCACCGCCACCGCCAGCCAATCGTCTCTTGCCACGTGTCCCGGGCGGGCGCCCACATCGCCGCCGCCGCGCCGGCCTGCCCGAGCCCGCGGGAGGCCCCCGCGGCCCATCCAGGCGCCGCCCCGCGCCTCCTCTCCCCCCGAGCCGCAGCGCCCGACCCCGCCGCCTTCCTTCTCCAGCTCCGGCGACCGAAGCACCGCGCCTCCTCGCCGGCGGCCGCCGCGCCGCCCCACCTCGCCGCCCGCGCCACCGCGTCGCCTCGTCGCCGGAAGCAACTCCGGCGAGCTCCGCCGACCCCCTCCACCGCCTTGGCTCCCTCCCCTTCCTCCGGTGAGCGGCAAGTCCGGCGACATCTCCAGCCGCTACAGGGATCCTGGCAATCCTCGGTTCGCGTGAAGCCCCGGATCTGGATCTGAGATTTGAATCTTGGGGTTGACTTTCCGTCTCTAACCCTAATTATTTTGCCATGTTCATCGTGCCGTAACTTTGCATCCGTAGATCTGTTTTGGGCATATAGCATATCAAAATGTTCGTCTCAGAGAGCACATCATTTCATCTCATTGCATCATTTTCATTTGAGTTCATCTTGATGCACGAAATGCTGTTGGTAGAGTGCTATTTGAGTTAATTGTCAGATCTACTGCTCCCGATAGCTATTTGTCATTTTTGCCATGATTATTGTGTGCATGATATGCCCATGAGCTCTACATATGTTTTGTTATATGCTTTGTCATCTTTCCAGAGGTACCATCCATGTATTTTTGTGATGTGTGTGGTGACTAGCACAAGCTTGCAAAGTGGTGCATTCATTAATGCTAATTTCAGGGACTTAGCAATTCCACTAAGTCCTTGGACTGTTTTTATCAATATGCCATATGTTCATGTTGTTTCCTAGTGATCCGTGCCTCTTTTGAGGATGATCAGTAAGGATGATTTGTTAATCTTATAGTGCTCTATCCATCCATGTCTTTGTTTGAAATTATGGAGCACCCTAGCTTGAGTCAATCGAGCTCTACTTTTGCTATTTCGTGAATCTGGGCAGATTGTCTACTTGTTAGCGATTTTGCCGAGGATGTTGTAGTTGATCCATGCATGCTATGTTATTGTTCTTGCCATGTTTAGCTTGTATAATGTGTATTCTTGACGGGTGTATGCCTAGATTGTCATGCCTTGCTCTGTAGTGAGTGCATCGAGCTCGTAAACATGCCTACTTGATATCTGATTTGCATGCTCCAGTTTTTCACTAAGTCTGTGATCTGTTTAAGTTTTTGCCATGTTCACATGCTTGCAATTGTATTTTCTGAACCCTTTTGTCTCAAGGTCACTAAGGGACTTTTGTTAAGCTCTTTGAGTAGCTCCATGCCATGCTTTACTTTTCCATGTTAAGTTCCTGTAGCATATAGTTTTCTTGCTCCAAATTGTGCTATCTGATCTGAAATTGCAGACAAGTGTTAATTTCACTAAGTCTGAAATCTGTTTACCAATTGCACATTTGCCATGCTTGTTTGAACCTGTTAATGGATGAATTAGCCGTAGCTCAGTGTTCATCTTTGTTTAAGATTCATGAATGGATCCCTGCCATGTATTTTATTTCCATGTTTGGGTGCTGTAGTATAATTATCTTGTTGCATGTACATGGCTACTTGCTGTTTATCGCAGACCGGTGCCATATTTGTTTTGCTTGCCATTTCCAAACCGTGTCTCCGATTCCGGTGATCTTTATATCGTTTTCAAGCGAAATCATCTCACCTTTCCAGTGGCACACTTGGATTTCCAAGTTGAGGCCAGGGTCAATCATTCCTTGTCAAATCTTGCATATGCATCCCATCTCGCATCCCGCATAGCATACCATGTTTGCATCATGTTGCTTGAGTTTGCGCACATAGTTGGTTGCGTTCCTTTTGCTTGTTTGTCTTGTTTGGGTAGAGCTGGGAGACGAGTTCGCTAACGAGGAGCCCGTTGAGTTTGCTTTCAAGGATCCAGTCAACTCTGACAACTTTGCAGGCAAGATGATCCTACCCTCGAAATCACTTCTATCTTTGCTTTGCTAGATGCTCGCTCTTTTGCTATGCCTATGCTACGATGCCTACCACTTGCTTATCATGCCCCCAAATTGCCATGTCAAACCTCTAACCCACCATGTCCTAGCAAATCGTTGATTGGCTATGTTACCGCTTTGCTTAGCCCCTCTTATAGCGTTGCTAGTTGCAGGTGAAGATTGGAGACCGTTCCTTGTTGGAACATTATTTTCTTGTTGGGATATCACAATATTATCTTGTTATCTTAATGCATCTATATACTTGGTAAAGGGTGGAAGGCTCGGCCTCTCGCCTAGTGTTTTGTTCCACTCTTGCCGCCCTAGTTTCCATCATATCGGTGTTATGTTCCTGGATTTTGCGTTCCTTACGCGGTTGGGTGATAATGGGAACCCCTTGACAGTTCGCCTTGAATAAAGCTCTTCCAGCAATGCCCAACCTTGGTTTTACCATTTGCCACCTAGACTCTTTTTCCCTTGGGTTTCCGGAGCCCGAGGGTCATCTTATTTAAACCCCCCGGGCCAGTGCTCCTCTGAGTGTTGGTCCAACCTAGAGCCCCTTGCAGCGCCACCTCGGGGAAACTCGAGGGCTGGTTTTAGTTGTACGGAGTGCTTATCCGATTGTGCCCTGAGAACGAGATATGTGTAGCTCCTATCGGGATTTGTTGGCACATTCGGGCGGTGTTGCTGGATTTGTTTTAACTTGTTGAAGTGTCTTGTAGAACCGGGATACCGAGTCTGATCGGAATGTCTCGGGAGAAGGTATATCCTTCGTTGACCGTGAAAGCGTGTCATGGGCTAAGTTGGGACTCCCCTGCATGGATTTGAACTTTCGAAAGCCGTGCCCGTGGTTATGGGCAGATGGGAATTTGTTAATGTCCGGTTGTAGATAACT
This sequence comes from Triticum urartu, assembly GCF_003073215.2. Lineage (NCBI taxonomy): Eukaryota > Viridiplantae > Streptophyta > Magnoliopsida > Poales > Poaceae > Triticum > Triticum urartu. The sequence goes on along the minus strand of NC_053024.1, from coordinate 548,741,809 downwards.
TGAACCTTAATTTAATTAAAATGAATCAATTGTGTGTGTTACCGTGATGGTCTCTTCTCGGCGGAGTCCGGGAAGTGAATACGGTGTTGGAGTAATGCTTGCCACAGGTTGTTCTCTAGTTATGCGTTCGCGCTTTGCCTTCTCTTCTCGCTCTCATTTGTGAATAGGTTAGCCACCATATCTTGCTAGTCGCTTGCTGCAGCTCCACATATTTTACCTTGCCTTACCTATAAGCTTAAATAGTCTTGATCGCGAGGGTGCGAGATTGCTGAGTCCCTGTGGCTCACAGATTACTTCCAAACCAGATGCAGGGTCTGATGACTCCGTTCCAGATGACGCGCTTGAGCTCAAGTGGGAGTTCGACGAGGACTCACGCCGTTACTATGTGTCTTTCCCTGATGATCAGTAGTGGTGCCCAGTTGGGGCGATCGGGACCGTGTCGCATGTTGGATTGGTCTTTATTTTGGCACCGTAGTCAGGCCATGAGTGATTGGATGATGTAATGCTATTTATGTACTTTGTTTGACGTGGCGAGTGTAAGCCAACTATGTACCTTCCCCTTTTATTATTTATATTACATGGGATGTTGAGAAGATTGCCTAACTTGCGACATTGCTTTCAATGCGGTTATGCCTCTAAGTCGTGCTTCGACACGTAGGAGATATAGCCGCATCGAGGGCGTTACAAGTTGGTATCAGAGCCTTCCCCAACCTTAGGAGCCCCCACTGCTTGATCGTTTTTAGCAGCCGAGTTGAGTCTGGAAAAAAATGTTTTGAGTCATTTAGGAATTATATATCGGAGAGTTTAGGAATTCTTTTTACTCCCCAGTCCCTTCATCACTCTGGTAAGGCATCCTGACGTAGAGTTTTGACTCTTCTCTTCACAAATTTCACTAAATTTTTTTTAGGATCACGTGGGTATCTTGGAATTGTTCCGATGGATTTGTGACGAGGACATTGTTCTTGGTGCCTCCTGTCATTTAGGGGTTGTGGCAGTGTCCCGGGGAGTTGAGCTCCGAGGTGTTGTCGTCACAATTTTATCGTTGCAGTTCTGGAATACCTGAGTTTAGTATGCCGACATCGAAAATCTCTTTTATGTAGTTGTTGGTGAGATAACCTCGACGCCACCCAGTACTGGGGCGGGAGTTCGAGAGTATTGCCATAACTTGTATAACGGATGCTTTTCGAAGGTTGAGGTAGATGGTTTCCGAAGTTTTTCTCGGTTATGTGTTGAAGGATGGATACAACTGGATGTAGGATTTGCTAGATTTGGGTGAGATATTATGCTTCCCCTGTATCCCCAACACCTGATTGCATAACCGGAAAGGTTCGGGAGTTTCATAGGTGGGAATTCTTGTAGCTCTAGTTCTTCTTCCACGGATATTTGGTTTGAGATTGGGATTTCTTACCGAGTATTCGTTCTTGATCCGTACCTTGTTGATTTTTTCCTCTACCTAAATTCTAAGTGGCTTCTCAATTTATGGATATGTGACCATTTCAAGTGGAATACATTCGTTCATTTTGTTCGGAGGTGAAGACTATATGTTGCAATTTCATCCCTCTTGATTCAGCTTCATTTTATCTGTCAATGTGCTAACGGATGTCACCCTCTTCAGGATGGCTCCCGCTAAGAGCAGCAATCAGAATCAGAATCAGGATCCGCCACCACCTCCCCCTCCTCCGGAGGCATGGCAAGCTGTGATGGCCGCTACCAATGCAAACACGCAGTTGATCATGCAAATTCTTTAAGAGCGCAACCAAGCGAACCAAGGCAACCAAGGCAACAATCAGAATCACTTTGCTACACTCAACCAGTTCCTTGCTAACCAGCCAAAGACCTTCAGCAATTGTGTTGAGGCAACTGATGCTGACGATTGGCTCGTGGACTTATGCAAGCATTTCGAGTGCAGTAACGTCAGGCCTGAGGACTTTGTCAAGTTTGCTTCCTTCCAACTCAAAGACCAAGCTGCAGAATGGTTCCAGCAGTACAAGGATTCCAGAGGAGGCCGTGTGATTACCTGGGATGAATTCCGTCAAGACTTCAAAGCTCATCATATTCCTCAGAGCATGGTTGAAAGCAAGCATGAGGAATTCCGCAACCTGAAGCAAGGCTCTTTGTCTGTCTATGACTACAACAAGTTGTTTCAGAAGCTTGCGAGTCCCTGTGGCTCACAGATTACTTCCAAACCAGATGCAGGGTCTGATGACTCCGTTCCAGATGACGCGCTTGAGCTCAAGTGGGAGTTTGACGAGGACTCACGCCGCTACTATGTGTCTTTCCCTGATGATCAGTAGTGGTGCCCAGTTGGGGCGATCGGGACCGTGTCGCATGTTGGGTTGGTCTTTTATTTTGGCACCGTAGTCGGGCCATGAGTGATTGGATGATGTAATGCTATTTATGTACTTTGTTTGATGTGGCGAGTGTAAGCCAACTATGTACCTTCCCCTTTTATTATTTATATTACATGGGATGTTGTGAAGATTGCCTAACTTGCGACATTGCTTTCAATGTGGTTATGCCTCTAAGGCGTGCTTCGACACGTAGGAGATATAGCCGCATCGAGGGCGTTACACATTCATCACAGAATAAACCGTTTGGTTTGCTCTACGATGGCTATTTTTGCAGGTTTCACTTCTTATGTCGTGTCAGTAACGAAGGCACTGTCCATCACTTATATTACTAGAAAAAATTGGATCAGTCTGTTGTCTGAGTACAAGCTGAATCCCTATGATGAACTGCAGTTTGGTTTAACAAAAACGCCACAATTAGTTCTTCTCGCGTTTAAAAGAAATGAAGAAAAAAACTGGATCACAGTCACGGATCCTAGTCAAGTTAGAAAGCTGATCATAGCAGACCAGACACGATCACCGCTGTCTTGCACAGATCGAGCACGGACAGTTGCTCTAGCACTGACAGCGGCAGCAGCTCAGTCTGATCCAGCTGAGGATTGGGCACTGACCACGTCAGAGGATCAGTCTGATCTACCGGAGGATCGGGCATCGACATCGGCACCTGCTCCGACACCGGCACCAGCTCTACAAGGAGCACCATCTCCGGCAGCAGCAGCGGCTTAGGCACCTGCACCAACACTTGCACTTGCATCTGCTCCGGCCCGTGCAGTTGCACCGGCAATAGACTGGGCTGCAGTTCGCACTTCATATACCAAAGTCCTTACAAAAACCGACATGTCCACCTTCTTGGTAAGCATTGGCCGCCCAAGTGCTTCATTCTTTTTTCATTCCATGTTGTTTCACATGATTCACTATGTTGATCTAACTGTTTGGGTATGTCTTCTTGTTTGCAAACAGAGAATTCCTAGAGCAACGAGGGAGTCGTTCAACAATCCGGGCGACCGCGGCCAAGTTTCTCTTACCATGTGCAGCCTTGGTGTGAATGAACCTGCTCAATATATTGTAAGTACAAAGGATGGTCGCATGATGATTGATGCTAAAGGATGGTCAAGGTTCAAATCTAAATCATATCTTGCGGTAGGGGATGATGTCAAAATCGAACTTTCTCGGCAAGGAGAGCTGGTCCAAATCAAGTTTGAAATTCTTTAGTAGCAGCACACAACTGCCTAACTGATCTATCCTCCGACAGATTTTGATGTAATAATCTGGCATGGTGAAACAAGTGTCCTGTGTGTATAAGTAGTACGATAGTATTATTTATCACATGGTATATCGTTGATAGAATTGCAACTCTGATTGCTAGTTAGGAACTGTCGTTCGATTTCATTCCAACAGCTGCCGTGCTTTATTCAATTTTGTGTATTCGCCTTGCGACAGCATCTAAAACCAGCGTCGTACCGATCGCTTGCAATATGAAAAGCGATGAGGTAGAACACATGGGCCCCCAAACATGCAGGGTCGACCTGTGGCCCAAAGTCCAGAACCTGGTTTAAAGAAGCACTAGCTTAGTGCAGAAGTGGCGTCCTCCTCCTGCTGTGGGTTGGGCGAAGATGAATGTTGATGCTGCATTATCTCGCAATGGTGAAAGGGGAGCCCTGGCAGTTGTGAGCCGGGATCATACATGCTTCTTCCTTGGAGCATCGGCACTGGTGTGCGAAAGTGTTACTGATCCAGAGATCCTAGAGGCAATGGCATGTTGCGAGGGGCTATCTCTGGCTCTTGACTTAAACCTGCAACAAGTTCAGATTAACACCGATTGTTCAGCAACAGTCAAGCATATCGGAGAGGCATACTTGGGGCCCAGCAAAGTTATTATGGACGAGATCAAGATGAAGAAGAATATGTTCCAAACCATGGAGATCATACACGAAAAACGCGAGTGTAATGTTGAAGCGCATGTGCTCGCAAAAGCTGCTACTTCTTTGCCCTGTGGACGCCATCTTTGGCTCACAGGAACCCCCGAAATTATTTGTATACCTATGACTGTTAATCTTCAATAAAGCAGCTTTTATCCCTCAAAAAAACATCTGAGTATTATATTCTCAGCTGAACCCCCATAATGCCCGTGCGTTGCAGAGGGAGTATATTTCTCGGCAAGGTGAGCCTCTGATATAAAAGATTTGTATATTTCTTTACACAGGGAGTATCTCTCTGTCAAAATATATATTTATGTGTAACTAGTTACTCCTGTCTTTCTACTTCCTTTCGCTGATATGTGGGGAAACCGGCAACGGGGTCCACGTGTCATATGCACAAATTAGAGTGCACAACTTCACGGTACACACACCCCGGTCGTAGCGCCGCAGTAATGCCCAATGAGCCGTCAAATCACAACCCCCCTTTCCAGCTTTAGCAGTAAGCTGGACGGATGAAGCGGCAATATTTCACTGGGCCTGAATCCCCTTCTCCCTCGTCTACTTGTTCAGAGAAACCCCGCTCCCGGCGATTGCATAGGGTTTTCTCATGGAGAACCAGGTACGAATTCTTCATCCATCCCCGATAAACCCAAGTCCCTTGGTCGCAGGTAATCCTAGGATGGCAGCCGCCGCCGTTGATGCATTTTTCTTCCTACTGAATCTAGTGTGTTTCATTTTCAGTGCCCAAAGTGCGAGTACCCTACAGGTTTCTGCGCCCTCGGCGAGGCGCCACACTTGTTCCTTCTCATCCTAACACAGCATTTTGAAACGCGCACAGTATGTTCCTATAATCCTCTTTTCTATCCGGGAGGGTTGGTTTTTTTTGAACATGTTGTGTTCTCATATTATTTTTCCTGTAGTGTATTATTTGCTCTACGAGAACACATGTACTCAAGATGCTCGGCCTTGCCATAACAAAATACACTAGTTTAATGGTCACAGTGAAAATAAGCCATGGATATAAGTTCCGAGTTGGGTTCATGAACCAAGAATGTCGTGGTTTTGTGAAAGTGCAACTATCCCTAGGTGGTTTTGGTAATTCATAACAACATATAGCTCATTGAGCTAATACTATTCCAAGATGATTATTTCAGGAAAGCTCAATAATTGGCATGGCATGGATGTGAAAGTGGAACCCTCAAAATGCTAAGGACAAAGGATTGGCTCAAGCTCAAAAGCTCAAGACTCTTCATTTTATATTTTAGTGATCCAAGATCACATTGAGTCTTTAGGAAAAGCCAATACTATCAAGGAGGGATGAGGTGTTGCTTAATGAGCCTCTTGCTTCATGTGCTTAGTGATATGCTCCAAAACCCTCAACTACTTTCCCATATCCACATATGACCTAAACCCTAAGCCAAACTTGGTCCTACCAATTCTTCCTATCCGGCGCCACCGAGTTTCACCTGTCATTAGCCACTGCCAAACCCTAGCAATTCGGTCCTACCGATAGGGATCTCGGTCTCACCGAGATGGGGTTGCAAACTCTCTGTTTCCCTTTCGTAACTTTTCGGTCCCACCGAAAGAGCGAATCGGTCCCACCGAGATTGCAATGTAAACTTAGTGTTTCCCCTTTGTAACTTTTGGTCTCACCGAGTTCCACTCGGTCTCACCGAAAGAGCAAATCGGTCCCACCGAGTTTGCCTGACCAACTCTCTGGTTAGCTAATTACCAAATTCGGTCTCACCGAGTTTGTGTAATCGGTCTCACCAAGATTACGTTATGCCCAAACCCTAACCGTATCGGTCCTACCGAGTTGCATATCAGTCCCACCGAAAATCACTAACGGTCACTAGGTTTACATTTTCGATATGACGGAGCTTATTGATTCGGTCCCACCGAGATTGGAAAACTGTGTAACGGTTGGATTTTGTGTGGAGGCTATATATACCCCTCCACCCTCTTCTCATTTAGAGGAGAGATCCATCAGAACACACACACCATTCCAACTCATATGTTCTGAGAGAGAACCACCTACTCATGTGTTGAGACCAAGACATTCCATTCCTACAATATGAATCTTGATCTCTAGCCTTCCCAAGTTGCTTTCCACTCAAACCCTCTTTCCACCAAATCCAAATCCTATGAGAGAGAGTTGAGTGTTGGGGAGACTATCATTTGAAGCACAAGAGCAAGGAGTTCATTACCTACACACCATTTGTTACTTCTTGGAGAGTGGTGTCTCCTAGATTGGCTAGGTGTCACTTGGGAGCCTCCGACAAGATTGTGGAGTTGAACCAAGGAGTTTGTAAGGGCAAGGAGATCGCCTACTTCGTGAAGATCTACCACTAGTGAGGCAAGTCCTGTGTGGGTGTTGGCCATGGTGGGATAGGCAAGGTTGCTTCTTTGTGGACCCTTTGTGGGTGGTTGCTTCTTCGTGGACCCTTCGTGGGTGGAGCCCTGTGTGGAGTCGCGCAACCATTACCCTTGGGTGGAGCCCTGTGTGGACTCGCGCAACCGTTACCCTTCGTGGGTTGAAGTCTCCATCAACGTGGATGTAGGATAGCACCACCTATCCGAACCACGGGAAAAACATCCGTGTCTCCAATAGCATTTGAATTCTCCAAACCCTTCCCTTTACATTCTTGCAAGTTGCATGCTTTACTTTCCGCTTCCTATATACTCTTTGCATGCTTGCTTGAAATATGTGATGATTGCTTGACTTGTCCTAAATTAGCTAAAATCTGCCAAGAACTAAAATTGGCAAAAGGTTAAGTTTTTATTTGGTCAAGTAGTCTAATCACCCCCCTCTAGACATACTTTCGATCCTACAAGTGGTATCAGAGCTTTGGTCTCCATTTGCTTGATCTCCATAGCTTTTCGTGGTCATAGCCTTGGTTTCACAACCTAGGAGAGTATGGCGTCTAGCGAGGGAAATTATCACCGTAGAGGTCCTTACTTTGATGGTACTAATTTTGCTAGTTGGAAGCGTAAAATGAAAATGCATATTCTTGGACATAACCCTACCATTTGGGCTATTGTGTGTGTTGGTTTGCAAGGTGACTTCTTTGATGGGAGAGAACCGAACCGTGAAGCTACCGCGGATGAGTTGAAGATGTTGCAATACAATGCTCAAGCTTGTGATATTCTCTTCAACGGATTGTGCCCCGAAGAATTCAACAAAATCAGCCGCCTTGAGAATGCAAAGGAAATTTGGGACACTTTGATTGATATGCACGAAGGTACCGACTCTGTCAAGGAATCCAAATTGGATGTGCTTCAAAGCCAACTTGACAAGTTCAAGATGAAGGATGGTGAAGGTGTCGCCGAAATGTACTCTAGGCTTGCTCTCATCACAAATGAGATTGCCGGCTTAGGAAGTGAAGAGATGACCGATAGATTCATCATCAAGAAGATTCTAAGAGCCTTGGATGGAAAATATGATACCGTGTGCACATTGATCCAAATGATGCCCAATTACAAAGATCTCAAGCCAACGGAAGTGATTGGAAGAATTGTTGCTCATGAGATGTCACTTAAGGATAAAGAGGAACTTCACAACAAATCAAGTGGTGCCTATAAAGCCTCATGTGAAGCCCCTACATCATCAAGTGAGAAACAAGACTTCAATGAAGAATTGAGCTTAATGGTGAAGAACTTCAACAAGTTCTACAAGAGTAGAAGCAAAGATAGAAGCTTCAAGTCAAGGTCCTACAATGACAAAAGATCTTCTAGTCGAGAGCGAAACTGCTACAATTGTGGAAGACCCGGACACTATTCCAATGAGTGTACGGCTCCCTACAAGAGAAGAGAAGATTCTCCAAAAAGAAGAAGCAAAGAATCACCACCAAGAGAGAGAAGGAGTAGAGATGATCGTTATGAACGAAGATACTCACGGAGAAGCAAGGATTCGGAAAGGAAGGAAAAATCATCAAGGAGCTACACAAGACGAAGACATCAAGCTCATGTTGGTGAATGGGTATCCGACCGCGACTCCGACAGCCACTCCGAGAGAAGTTATTACTCCGGCTCCGAAGATACTCAAGATGAAGGTGTTGCCAGTCTAGCACTTGTGTCAACCAACTCCTACGACATATTTGACTCACCAAATGAGGGAATTGGAAGATGCTTCATGGCCAAAGGTCCTAAGGTAACACACCCCGAGTATGTTTATTTCAATAGTGATGAAGATGACTTGTTAGGTGATGATTTGCTTGTTGACAACTCTAGTGATGAATACTATGATGAAAGACAAATTAATCATGCTAATCAAGATAAAACGAATGACAATGATAAGGAGAAGATTAAGGGTCTAACTAAAGAACTAAAAACTCTTAAGTTAGCTCATGACACTATCTTCGAAGATCATCGAGAAATATTAAGAGCTCATGAGAAATTACGCTTTGAAAAGATCAATCTTGAGCAAGAGCATGAGTTCTTAAAAGCAATCAATGATGATCTCCGCAAGAAAAGTTCTTCTTACATTGCCAAGCATTTACTCTTATCCACTTACATGCCTCAAGTCAAGTCTAACAAGAAAGATTCTTCCTCTAGCAGTAACAATGATCATGTTAAATCCAATATTGTTGCTTCTAGTAGTTCTCTTGATTCCACTAATGATTCTCTTAGCCAAGTTACACTTGAGCAAGAAAATAGCTTATTGAAGGGAATTATAGAGAAAGGAGTGTACAAAAGCCTTGCCAGGAGTAAGCAATTCGAAGAAATTGTGCGCAAGCAAGGAATGCACCGAAAGAATCAAGGTGTTGGTTTTGAACGAAAGTTCAATGCCAATGGAGTTGAGTGGGAAGAAGATCAACACCCCAAGACAAAGTTTGTCCCTCAACAAGAGAAGTATACTTCTTTCAAGGGGACTCAAGCTCAAGATGATCTTCCACCACAAGACTACAAGCAAAAAGGCAAGGACAAGCTTCAAGAGGAAATTGATGCATTTGAAGAAGCTCCAAAGACCTTAGTTAAGTGGATTCCCAAGACTACTTCAAGTTCCACTTCATCAAGTACGACTACAACTCCAAGGATTCCCATCAAGATGGTGTGGATCCAAAAGAAAAAGAACTAGAGAGTTCTTGAGGGTGACTCCGCCAACATACTTCACTCTTATCATTTTGGCAAGAACAAGTGCAATCAACTTCCACATCTTGCACTAGTTCAAGGAGTCACAAACCATCTTGTTGGTAAGACAAGGGACAAGGTGACCTAAAATTTTTCATGGACATCATCTTTTGTGTGCATCAGTCTATGTCTATGGATATCCTTGCTTGTTCCTCGTGGGACTAACCCATGTAGGTATTGAAAGTGCAATTCACTCAAATGGATAGCTCCAAGAGATCTACATCAACATTGAGCATCCACATCTTCAATATCTACATGAAGTCATCATCGACAAAACCCAAGGTTAGTTCATCCCTCTTAGGGGGGATATCACATCTAGGGGGAGCTTTACTCTAAGACTTGAGCTAAAGCAACTCTAAAGATGTGAACAAAACAATGCTTTATGTAAAAGTGGTAACCCCACTTGAGCTTAAACGATGATTATGACCTATGATCAAGTGCTCTCACTTGACTCCCAAGTCAATATACTCATATATAGATGACCTAGTCATCGCAAATTGCTTGATAGATGCTAGAATTTGTTGTGCATGCCTTGTCACATATTTCATTTGCCATCTTATTGTGTGAGCATGCTGGTTGCACATTTTACTCATTCGAGGACATCCACTTTTTGTTTTGATTGTTTAGTTTTATCTTCTTTTGCCAAGTGGATGGACAAGAATGCCTAAGAACCTCCTCTAGCCATCTATGCTCTTCTCGTCTCAAACTCTATTCATGCTACATCACAAAATTTGATCAAGTCAGATTTGAACCACTCTGTGTGAGGAGCGCTCGGAGTCCCCGATTCGTCATAGACTTAAACTTCCAAAACCTCTTTATGATTCTCGGTCTGACCGATACTCCACTTTCGGTCCTACCAAGATCATTAAGTTGATCTAGGTTTTCGACCTCGGTGCAACCGATTTGAACCTTTCGGTCACACCGAGTTTCAGTAACTGCACACAGTTATGAATCTCGGTGCCGCCGAGTTGTTCCACTCGGTCACACCGACAGGCTCGGGCTATATATAGTCACGGGCAAAATTTGGAAATTTCTCCGAACCCCTTCTCCCGCGCGGTAGCCTGCTCTGCCCTCGTGGTCTCCGGATCGTCTTCTCGCCGCCAGCAGCCTCCATTCGCTGGTCTCCGTCGCCGTCAATGGGAATTCTGCCCCGCCGTTGCCGCCGTAGCAAGTCCCCGCCGAACTAGGGTATGGACTTGATCTTTGTGCTATTCCTCAATCTGATTCCTAGCACATTGTGATCATATTGATTCTTGCCACGTTTGAGAAACTTCTATCCAGTCAAAACGCCTGTAGATTAGGTTTGATTCGAAAATTCTAGGTTTAGGTTTCCGCCGAAACCATCTCGGACCCACCGAGTTTAAAAACTCGGTCCCACCGATTTGGCTTATGCCATTGCACAAGTGAGACTTGGCCTGACCGAGAATTACTTATCGGTGTGACCGATTTTTGAACTCAGTGAAACCCTAGCAGTCTCGGTGCCACCGAACTGTGACTCGGTCCTACCGAGTTCACTAGTTTAGGTTCCAAAACTGCTTCGGTATCACCGAGTTTGAAAATCGGTAGATCCGAGATGATTTCAGTGGGAAACTAAAACTAAGTTTTTGGATCATTCTTTTGCAAAAATACTCTGCATTTTGTGATGCTCATCTTTTCTATCTCATCTATAATCTATTCACAGGGTCAGCAGTCAGTTTGCAGCATGTCTGATCAAAGTGATAGCCAAAATATGTCAGAGCAGCAAGTGGTGATGAGTGAGGGCACTAGTCCCTCCAGTTCATCTGATGAAGGCAGCAGGAGCACTCTTAGCAATTTGCCAAAGGCTGCCACAAGACAAAGGAAGAAGAGGACTTCAGATTCCGAAGATGAGGACTATGTGGCAGAGGAAGAAGACACTTCCAAGAGAATTGAGCCAGCTCAAGGCACTAAGCTAGGTCTGAAAATCAAAAGGCCAGCAGGCAGGCAGCCCATGTCAAAGGCAAGAGCCTCAACTGAGAAGCCCACTCCCCAAGAGCCAGTTGCAGTTGAGGGCAAGAAAAGGAAGGAGAGGGTGAAGAAGACTGTGGCTAGAGTGCTTGGAAAAGCTTCCATCATGGAAGAAGAAGAGGAAGAAGAGGTAGCTGCACCAGCACCCAAGGCACCCAAGCTGATGGGTGATGCCATAAGGTCAGGGGCTACTGCATCTAAGCCCAAAGCTGCCTCCAAGCCAAAACCTAAGAGAAATACAAGGAGCATTCCTGCAGCTGAGAAGAACAAGGCCCCAGTGCCTGAGACTGTTGCTGAGGATGAGGAGGAGAATGTCCTGAGAAAGCTAAAGCCCAAGATCCCAGACCACAACGATGCTCATCCTGTGCCTGAGGATATGAAGCTCAGGAGAGATTCAGGGCTGAGGAAATGGAGAGAAGCAGACCCGTATGCTTCAAGGAGAAGGACTACCGTGGACTACAGGTTTCACACCAAGGAGCAGCAGGATTTCTATGAGACTGTTTTGCTAGATAAGAAGCCAATTGTCTATGACATGAGATGGGTTGACTGGACCTACATGAGGGAGAAGGAGGAACACTACCCAGGAGTATATGACAGCTTTCATGCTTGTGGAGTAGCTGACTTTGTTGGGCAGAAGCTCACAAAGTGGAATGAGGAACTTATCATGCAGTTCTACTCCACGGCACACTTTTATCCAGATGGGAGGATCACATGGATGTCTGAGGGTACAAGGTACCAATCCACAGTGGCTGAGTTGGCACAGATCATTAATGCCCCAGAGGAGCAAGATGATGACTTGGATATCTATGCCAAGAAGAAGATGGACCATAACTCCATGTCCAATATGTACAAGGAAATTCCCAATGAAGCTCTTGACACCTTCAAGTTTGGCTCTGTGCATTACCTTCTGTCAGGGCTCCCGACGATCAATTGGATACTAAGGCACACCTTATTGCCTAAGTCTGGAGATCACAAGATGATCAGAGGTCATGCTATCAACTTGCTACATGTGTTTGATGTGCCTCAGAAGTTCAAGGTGTTGAGCCTCATAGTGGAAACAATTAAGAGGACTGCAGCAGATCAGAAGAGGAGCTGCGGATATGCCCCTCAAATTCAGGAGCTCATCAACTCCAAGATGGGCACGGGCATATATCTGTTGGACAAGGAACACCTGCCCATCCGTCCAGATTTCAAGGACAATCAAGTTATCATGACTGAGAACGAGCCATCATCTGCCCAAGCATTTGCAAAGAAGGAGAAGGCGAGGAAGGAGAAAGCTGCCAAGATGCCTACCCAAGAGGAGGCATCTCAATACTTCTTGAAGACTAAACAAGAGCAGCTTGGTTACTTGATTGCATCCACGCTGAGGATTGAGCAAAGTCTGGCCACCCTCACTAAGAATCAGCAGAGCCTAGAGAGGATCATGGAACAGAAGTTCTATGACTTGGATGTCAAGGTAACGGAAGTTCAGTCTGTAGTGGAGCAGCTCCATGAGGACATGCAGGAGAGGAGAGGCAGGACTACCACTCATGCCTTTTCTAGAGTGCCACGAGGCCCGAGGTCATCTGCCGTGCCAGTTGCTGACTCAAGAGCCACCACTTCAGCACCAGCTACAGCCTCAGTTCCACCAGCTCCAGCAACTACTTCAGCTCCAACTCCAGCGACTACTTCAACATCTACAGAAGCCTTCGTCCTTGGAGTGATCCGGACTCCACCACCACCTGAAGATCAAGCCTGAGCGTCGATCTAGTGCTATGCATTTTCTAGGAACTTTTTGGTAACTTGTTGCCAAAGGGGGAGAAGATGTATAGATCATAGGCTTCGAGAGAGAGAGTGTTGCTTTTCTCTCTTGCTTTATTTGGTGGTTTTTCGAACTTGTTTGCTTTTGAGTGCCTGAGATACTACGTCATTATTTGTGAGACATTGATGATCATGTGTTTGATCATAAGATACACTTAATGTTTGCATAATATTATCATCTTATCTATCTTGTGTGATCATTCACTTTTCTTGGTGATGAGTGCATGTATTTCATTCTTATCATTTTAAGCGCTCCACCAAGATGTATGTGACATGGAAGAGTAACCCATGACTCTAACTCTTTGTGCATTTGCAGTCCAAAGCAAAATTTTAAATATGCACAAATTTAGGGGGAGCTCTTACTTATCACATACTTCTCAAAGAGACGATATATTTCATGCTTATTATCATTTGTCGAAGCTTTGATCTATATGTTGTCATCAATTACCAAAAAGGGGGAGATTGAAAGTGCAACTATCCCTAGGTGGTTTTGGTAATTCATAACAACATATAGCTCATTGAGCTAATACTATTCCAAGATGATTATTTCAGGAAAGCTCAATGATTGGCATGGCATGGATGTGAAAGTGGAACCCTCAAAATGCTAAGGACAAAGGATTGGCTCAAGCTCAAAAGCTCAAGACTCTTCATTTTATATTTTAGTGATCCAAGATCACATTGAGTCTTTAGGAAAAGCCAATACTATCAAGGAGGGATGAGGTGTTGCTTAATGAGCCTCTTGCTTCATGTGCTTAGTGATATGCTCCAAAACCCTCAACTACTTTCCCATATCCACATATGACCTAAACCCTAAGCCAAACTCGGTCCTACCGATTCTTCCTATCCGGCGCCACCGAGTTTCACCTGTCATTAGCCACTGCCAAACCCTAGCAATTCGGTCCTACCGATAGGGATCTCGGTCTCACCGAGATGGGGTTGCAAACTCTCTGTTTCCCTTTCGTAACTTTTATGTCCCACCGAAAGAGCGAATCGGTCCCACCGAGATTGCAATGTAAACTCAGTGTTTCCCCTTTGTAACTTTTCGGTCTCACCGAGTTCCACTCGGTCTCACCGAAAGAGCAAATCGGTCCCACCGAGTTTGCCTGACAAACTCTCTGGTTAGCTAATTACCAAATTCGGTCTCACCGAGTTTGTGTAATCGGTCTCACCGAGATTACATTATGCCCAAACCCTAACCGTATCGGTCCTACCGAGTTGCATATCAGTCCCACCGAAAATCACTAACGGTCACTAGGTTTACATTTTCGGTCTGACCGAGCTTATTGATTCGGTCCCACCGAGATTGGAAAACTGTGTAACGGTTGGATTTTGTGTGGAGGCTATATATACCCCTCCACCCTCTTCTCATTTAGAGGAGAGAGCCATCAGAACACACACACCATTCCAACTCATATGTTCTGAGAGAGAACCACCTACTCATGTGTTGAGACCAAGACATTCCATTCCTACCATATGAATCTTGATCTCTAGCCTTCCCAAGTTGCTTTCCACTCAAACCCTCTTTCCACCAAATCCAAATCCTATGAGAGATGTTGGGGAGACTATCATTTGAAGCACAAGAGCAAGGAGTTCATTACCTACACACCATTTGTTACTTCTTGGAGAGTGGTGTCTCCTAGATTGGCTAGGTGTCACTTGGGAGCCTCCGACAAGATTGTGGAGTTGAACCAAGGAGTTTGTAAGGGCAAGGAGATCGCCTACTTCGTGAAGATCTACCGCTAGTGAGGAAAGTCCTGTGTGGGCGTTGGCCATGGTGGGATAGGCAAGGTTGCTTCTTTGTGGACCCTTTGTGGGTGGTTGCTTCTTTGTGGACCCTTCGTGGGTGGAGCCCTGTGTGGACTCGCGCAACCGTTACCCTTGGGTGGAGCCCTGTGTGGACTCGCGCAACCGTTACCCTTCGTGGGTTGAAGTCTCCATCAACGTGGATGTAGGATAGCACCACCTATCTGAACCACAGGAAAAACATCCGTGTCTCCAATAGCGTTTGAATTCTCCAAACCCTTCCCTTTACATTCTTGCAAGTTGCATGCTTTACTTTCCGCTTCCTATATACTCTTTGCATGCTTGCTTGAAATATGTGATGATTGCTTGACTTGTCCTAAATTAGCTAAAATCTGCCAAGAACTAAAATTGGGAAAAGGTTAAGTTTTTATTTGGTCAAGTAGTCTAATCACCCCCCCTCTAGACATACTTTCGATCCTACATTTTGTCACGGCAGATGTCCTAGAGAAAGGACTTAGTCATGG